>NW_007726392.1:673659-677899 GCF_000696425.1 Galeopterus variegatus | reverse complement strand
CTCATTTGGATTTGCAGTTCCTGGAGCCTGCCATGACTCCTCCCTCTAGCTTTTCTGCTCCTGGAGGAGTGGACTCTCAGGTTAACATAGGCTTATATTAATTAGGCATTTATAAGGAAAACAGAATATGAATGAAGAAATAGTAATGCAATCCATGGAAGATTTGCATATCAGTAAAAGCAGTTGGCTTTTAGACCACAAATGGCTCATTTGCCATGCTTGGAAAAAATAAAAAAGGAGACGTCCTTCCTGGCTGGATCCTGACACCTACTTATACATTTCAGTATTTCTCCTGCCCCCACCATCAGCACCACAACTGGTGAATCCTCAATGAGTAAAGATGCTTCAGGTGTTCTCTTTCTCTGTTATTACTGCCTCAGTTATTTTTAATTTTGTAGGAATCATTATGAGTCTATTTATTACAGTGGTCAATTACAGGACTTGGGTCAAAAACCACGGAATCTCCTCTTCTGATAGGATCCTGTTCAGCTTGGGCATCACCAGATTTCTCACACTGGGATTGCTTCTACTGAGCACTATCTACTTCATCTCTCCAAATGTTGAAAGGTCAGTCTACTTGTCTGCCTTTTTTCTGTTGTGTTGGATGTTTTTGGACTCTAGCAGTCTCTGGTTTGTGACCTTGCTCAACATCTTGTACTGTGTGAAGATTTCTAACTTCCAACACTCAGTTTTTCTCATGCTGAAACGGAATATCTCCCCCAAAATCTCCAGGCTGCTGCTGATCTGTGTGCTGATTTCTGCCTTCACCACTCTCCTGTATGTTGTGCTCAGCCAGACGTCACCTTTTCCTGAACTTGTGACTAGGAGAAATGGCACATTATTTGACATGAATGAGGGCATCTTGTGTTTGGTGGCCTCTTTTTTCTTGAGCTCATTTATCCAGTTCATCATTAATGTGACTTCTGCTTCCTTGTTAATACATTCCTTGAGGAGACACATACAGAAGATGCAGAAAAACGCCACTGTTTTTTGGCATCCCCAGACTGAAGCTCATGTAGGTGCTATGAAGCTGATGATCTATTTCCTCATCCTTTACATTCCATATTCAATTGCGACCCTGATCCATTTTCTCCCTTCTTACGTGGGGATGGGTTTGGGAGTCAGATCCATTTGTAGGATTATTGCCACCCTTTATCCATCAGTACATTCTTTTCTTATTATTTTTACACATCCAAAACTGAAAACTAAAGCAAGGAAGATTCTTTGTTTCAATAAATAGTGAAATTTCAGTAAACATTGGCTGAAGTCACCTCATTGTTTGGGAGCAAGATTTTCTCTATTAGCAATTTTTTCGATCATCTGAAGAATGAATTTTTGTTATTGCTGATCTGACATCCTAGGACCTCATTGTTTGGGAGCAAGATTTTCTCTATTAGCAATTTTTTCGATCATCTGAAGAATGAATTTTTGTTATTGCTGATCTGACATCCTAGGCCTTTAAGTGCTTGCATTTCAGTTTATTATGTAATTTTTTGTTGATATTTTAAAATAAGGCACATTCTGTAAGGAATTTGTTTGAGGCATTACTTATCACATATTTTGCATGACCTTTGCATCCCTGGATAGTGTAAATCACTACGGCCTTTAAGTGCTTGCATTTCAGTTTATTATGTAATTTTTTGTTGATATTTTAAAATAAGGCCCATTCTGTAAGGAATTTGTTTGAGGCATTACTTATCACATATTTTGCATGACCTTTGCATCCCTGGATAGTGTAAATCACTACGTTGTTCCACTGGCTCCTGAAATATAATGGGAAGTTCCCCCAAATGAAGGAATCATTGTGGTGCATGTGGTTAGTTAGATTTTTCTGTGGTTTAGCTAAGGAGCTCTAAAATAGATGCCTATTGTGGGACACGACAGAAAAAGGGTCCTCGTACTAGCTGGGTGACAGTAACTGAGTATTACTACCAAGAAACCCGAAGACTGAATTTCTAGGCTTGTTCTGGAAAGGAGGAAAGGGCCAGGTTGATAGGTGTGGAGGGAATTAAGGAAGTCAAGTCCAGAACGGTTCCAAGGATCTTAAAATCAGGGAGCTAGATAAGGTCAAAAGCACGTGCCAAATAGTGAAATTAACACCATCTGGCAACAAGTTTACAAAATACCGGACCTCACCATGTGATACAGAATTCACTGGAAAACCAAGAGGAGTTACTGGACTGGTAGTGGGATCATTTGACTTCTGGTGAATTTATTCCACCTGTTTATGCATTTGTGTGAAGCACAGTCCTTCTCCAGGAGAGCAAAACACGTTTCTGGGGTTGGGACAGCAGGACTGTGCCTTCAGAGGAACAGAAATCTGAAGATGGAATGTTGACAAGTTTTGCGATGGGAATTGGGGAATCATAATTTATATTTATATCATTTTTCGATGTTTATTAAATGTTTATGTGATACGTACACATCTCAAAATAAACGGATCTTCAATTTTTACAGATTACCAGACTTTTCTCATTCTGGCCACCAGAATCTTGACTACGGTATTCAGTAAGGTTTACCCAATATTTTATACTGCAAAAGCTGGAGGTATTCATTGTGTTAGAATCATAAGATTAAGAGATAAAAGGATTACCAAGAGTGACTAAATGTACACTATGTCCTAAGTGTACATGAGTGGCAGAAACCCTCATGGGTCCCACAATATCTGCTCTCTCTCCTCTCTTCTATAGTAATCAAATTGTTAGCTGCTCAGGATTTTGGCAGCTAAGTACATTTTACAGCTCCCTCTTATATGTAGGTATTGCCATGTGATCAAGTTCTGCCAATAGAGTGTGAACAGAAGTGATGTATGTAATGTCTAGGTGGTGCCTCTAGAACCGCCGTGTCCTCCCTTCCCCTTTTCCCTTTTCTCCTTTCTGTGGGCTGGAATGCCGATGTAATGATTATCTATCTCAGACCATGCAGATGAGGTGAATGCTTGGTGATAGTGGAGTAATTATTCATTCTAGAGTTGGCCTCATGGTTCCTGACACTGTGGAGTTGCCACACCAGCCCTGGACTGCTTATGCCTGCACTCCAGGACTGTTCACGGGAAATCGACATCTCCCTTCTTCCAGACACTGTGTTTTTGGTCTCTGTTACCTTAGTCAATTTATGCTATGCCGCAAATACATACAACAATGTATATATTCATAATGAAATAGTATGTAGTTTTTTACCATCTTATAGTCAAAGAACATTTCTATATGCCCTGCTAAGTGAAATGAAAATAAGAATATGCATATGCAGCACGATACCAATTTTTGTAAAAATATGTGCATGTGAAGAAGAGTCCAAAAGGAAAATATATAAAATGCAAACAATAATTATATTTCATTGGGAAGTTTTGAGTAATCTTTTTATATTTTCCAAGTTTTCTATGGTGAACATATATTTCTTTTGTAATCAGAAAAGACACATTTTAAAATATATATGGTATATACAGTCTGGCTATCTACCCATTCATCCATACATCTATCTAAAGGACAATTAGGGGGTTCTGATGTCAACATCCAGTTTCTCCTCACTAAGAAAGTGAGTGAATGTTCTTTCTTATGCTTTGTTTGGATTCTTTTTCTTATATTGGCAACGTTATGCTAATTTGTTTTTGGTTGTCCTACATTGTCTTCATTTTTTTCCCCCATCTGGGATGAATATGCTTTCTTTGTATTAAGACTGTTCTCTGCTATTTGAAGAAAGACTTGTATCTTTGCTTAGAAACTTGCCCAAGTCCTCCTTAGGCACAGTTTTTAGCTATGCTGTGTGTTTGGAGATCTGCTCATTCTAGTATGCTCTGCTAAATACCTGCCACTAAGTAATCATTAACTGTTAACTCAAAATTTTTTTTGGTTTGTTTTTTCAAGACATGATAACTTACAGTGTCTTTAATATAAATACTCACTATCCTGCATCTCCCTCTGTTCGCTGCTTATTGCAGGAAAGGGAGAGATGTGTTTAAAATGCTTTGTTAGGAAGTCACTTTCTAGCGTGAAGGACACGCATCAGGACAGGGTCTGCATAACATCTCCAAACATCCACTATGGTAGCTACGACTCAGGGGCATTGCCTTTTAGCTTTTAACTGCTACAAGCCCAATGTCGTATGAGCTACATTTCACATGTTACTTTATTGATTCACCACAATCTCTTTGGTAATGTAGGTATCATTATATGCCCATTTAAATAGTTGAGAAAATTAAGGCACAAAGAAGTAAGTGGTTCATAACAGTACAACTAGGAAG
>NW_007726392.1:668767-672316 GCF_000696425.1 Galeopterus variegatus | reverse complement strand
CACAGAGCTCACTCATTTAGAGTGTACAGTTCAGTCTTTTAGTATATCCACAGACCTGTGCAAACATAACCAATATCTATTTACCACTGTCTTTTTCATCACTCCCCCCTACACCCTGTACCTGTTAACAGATATATACCCACTCCCCACCCTCCCCCAGCCCCTGACAACCGTTAATCTACTTGCTATCTCTATGAATTTTAGGTCCTGAAATTTATATGAGATATATTTTTAAGTGAAAAAGTAGTAACATTAAAGAAGAAACTATTTTAAAAATTTCTTTAGAATGCTGCTTCTTGGAAAGCTATAGGCCAACAGAAAGATGACGAAGTAGATACAATTTTTTGTAAGAACTAAATGAAATTCATGAAAATTTCTAAGATTTTGAAAGTTTCTATATATTGCTTAAATTTTACTTAAACATCTGTGTCTTTGGATTTCCCTGGTCATTGCTATCAGCATTTGGTTGATGAACAATTTTCAGCTGTTTAGAAAAGAAAAAGAAAGAAGGGATTGACAGGAAGGAGATCTTAGTTTTTTGAAAGCATGAATTGAATGTAGCTTTTAAAATAGCTTCAAATGCCAGAGTCTCCAGGTGAAATGGAAGCTTACTGAAGGCATTTAAAATAAATTTTTCAATAATGTTATTTTTTACAAGTTAAAACTGGACATCGATTCTCTAGTCTAACCCACTGCCCACTGGTTCTCAAAGAGGGATGGAGAAGTGAGATGCATGTCAGAATCCTTTGGAAATATTTTTTCAAATTTTACATGCCCTGCCTCCTATTCCTCTCAGTGTGCGAGTAAAAAGAGGAAGTGGAGTTGACGAAACTACCTAGGGATTTGGATATTGTGGTCTAAGGAAGGATGCAGATATAAATTTCTTCCCCTACCCCCAAAAGAACGGCCCATGACCATTTTTATTCTATGAGGAAAAAAGTGTAAAAAGAATCTCCATGTATGTATGAAAATTTGCCTGGCATAGAAATTAGTGAGGAAGTGACATGGGTTAATGGGGTTGTGTGGTTAAAGGGGAAAGGAAAGGGGAGACATGGAGGGTAAGGATGGCAGGAGGACAGGCACAGCCTGAACCCCCTCCCCGCCAAGCCTGGTGTTGTGGAGGGGTGAGGTCAGCATCATCTCAGAACAGCTTGATTGTTCTCTGGATTATGGCTGTGTGGATATATAGGGGGTCTGGAAAAGGGGGTGACTGTAATGCTGTCTTGGGTCAACAGGAAGGAGCAAGAGACCCTGGGCAAATAACAGGATGTATGTACAGCTTCCTCCAGGTATATAAACAGAGGTACCTACTTGATTGGTTTGATAAAATTTTTGACCTATTTTAAATACAGGAAAATTATTTATCTCAACTTTGCTGCTTTTATAGTTGGGACAATGACTATGGTTATAGTGATCTGAAAAAAGATATCTCAAGAGAAGAAACAGTTAAACATATTCATATAACTCAGAAAAGATCTCTCCTAACTCCCACCTACCCCTCTACATCTTTGATTTCTATGTGGCCTGGGTTAATCAGTTTCTCATCTTTATTTGTGCTTTCCAGAGATTCTGGAACCGTGCAGAACTGATCACCTTTTTTCTAAGAATCAGCAACTCAGTTCATCCTGGGTTAGCCGTCTGTGAATAACAGACATCAGGTGCTCTCTGAATTCATTGAAAGGAATGGTTGGAGAGAAATCACAAAGGATGGAAAGAAAAAATATGAATTAAGTGACACTATTTGCTAGGCAATAGGCTATGTAATTTCTTATTACAATAGCCCTGTGAAATAAATATTATCGTTTTTATGCAGAGGGAGGGCAAACTGAAGCTCAGAGGGGTTGATTGACTTGTCTAAGAACACAGCTACTAATTGGTTGAGTTGGGAGGCAAATCCACATCTGTCTGACTACAAAACATTGCCTTTCTATGCATGGCCATAGGTGCCCCACTTATAAGTACCTGTAACAAAAATCTCGTCATGAGGTTTGTGTCCTAGTGAGGGCTGGCACTGGTACGAGTCTGTGAACACTTTGCCTCAAATGGGCAGGCATCCATAAAGCCCTGCATGGTGTCTGTGTTACTTGATTTTCCTCAGCATGATTTTGCAATGTCACGGGGACACCTCAGTCCCCTAAGTCTCCTCTGGATAAGCACAGTTCTTGAATTGCTAAGAATGCAGTTCTCATACAAATGATGAATATGGATCTGAGTTTTATTTAACTTTTTTGACTTAAAGTTTTTATTTTTATTATGATTTTTAAGAAAAGTTGCAAAAGTTGCAAACAGAGAGTTTGAGTATTTTCCTCATGCAGTTTTTGCTAATGTTAATGTCTTACATAGCCATGGTGCATTTGCCAAAACTAAGAAATTAACAGTGGTACATTACTATGAACTAAACTACAGACTTTATTCAAATTTTATCAGTTTTTTGACAAATATCCTTTTTCTGTACCAGTAACCACCATTGCATTTAGTTATCATATCTCTTTAGTTTCTTCTAGCCTGTGACAGTTTCTGAGCCTTTTCTTCTTTATGACCTTGACAGTTTTGAAGATTACCGTTCGGGCATTTTGTAGAATGTTCCTCAGTTTGGGTTTATTTGATGTTTTCCTCATAGTTGGACCAGGTTATTGTTTTGGGGGAAGATTACCATGGAGGTGAAGTGCCCTTCTCATCACATCAGGGGTACATGATATCAACGTGACTCATCACTGGTGATGTTATCCTTGATCACTTGTTAAGGTGGTGTCTGCCAGGAACACTGTAAAGTGACCATTTTTTCCATTTCCATACTCTTTTCTTTGAGAGCGAGTCATTAAGTCCAGCCCAAACTTAGTGAGAGGGAAATTAAGCTCCATCTCCTGAGGGTTCTCCAAATTTTGTCTGCTGTAGTTATTTTGCTCCCCAAATTTTCATACTCATGGAAGCAGACAAAAATACCTGCCATTCTCTCATCTGCAAAGTCCGTCAACGACCTGCTTTGACTCTATTCACTTCTTCTACCCTGAGCAATGCTGTGATGCCTAGCACATTCTACCTCAAAGTCTGTGATTCTTGCTGCACCCAGGCCCTGGATTGTGTAGTTTGGGGCTTCCTCCTCCTTCCAAATGCCTTGATTCTAGCACCAAAGAGGTGGTACTAGCTAGTGGGAAGAAACCCTCTTCTTTACAAGGTTGTGGGGAAGGAAGCTGGAAAGACTATGAATATGTGTGCATTTATAAATCTTGTCCTTTTTATACATACATATAAACAACATGTCTGATGTGCTCAATTTCCAAATATCTGGACTAATGCAGCTTATTAAGAGAAGAATTATTTGCTCAGATTAAGAGCTGCTCCAGAAGAGTTGCCTCGATGCCATCTAGTGGCAAGGTAGGCACAATTCTGGGAAGTATTTCAAAAGGTTGCCTGTACAGGAATATGAAATGTTTGGGAGTCAGATGTAGAATAGAGGATGGAGCTTTGCTTAGTCTGACAGTTGAGTGGGGGGGGGGGTTTTTGGGGGGGGTGTATGAAAGTGTCAGGTTTTCGAAACCAATGCTTGTT
>NW_007726392.1:665414-667798 GCF_000696425.1 Galeopterus variegatus | reverse complement strand
TTTGGGAGTCAGATGTAGAATAGAGGATGGAGCTTTGCTTAGTCTGACAGTTGAGTGGGGGGGGGGATTTTTGGGGGGTGTGTATGAAAGTGTCAGGTTTTTGAAACCAATGCTTGTTTTTTGTTTCTTTCCTTTCAATATTCTTATTCTATATGGGATAGACTACTCTGTTGATGCTGAATGTAAAGCCGTGATTTGCCCTTCTGAGGTTCTTTTCTGATGCTCGTTTTCCACTTGATCTTCCATTGGCTTTTTTTTGCTTGCTTTGGGTACTGTGAAAATCTCTGATCAGAGCAGTGGAGTTTAGCATCATGAATTGAAGGGACGTTGGTAGAAAGAGGTATGACGATATTATGGCACATATATTTTGGTTGTATCAAAAGTAAAAACCAAACAGTTGCTCTGGTAAACTGAAAGCATTGAGGTTATTACTGTCCATACAGATTTCTTCATTATAGCTCTTGGTGCAGGGGCTGACATGCTGCACATGTCACAACAGTTCTGTGTAGAGATGAACTGGCAGCTGTTGCTCCCAGATTTCTCTTTTGCCTGACCTCTCCTAGAATTTACCATTCAGCAGTTAATATTTATCCCATCTTATGTTTGCATTTGCTTGTTTTTTCACCCTATCATTTCCTTTATTTTTCCCGTCATTGTAATAATCACTCGTATATGTATAAATACAGCTCTCATGATTATATATTTAAGTTACAAACATGTTAAAACTATTAGTTATTTGCCTCTCCCACCAGACTGTAAGGTCCATGACAGCAGGGACTGTTTCCTTCACACTGGATCCCAAGGGCCTGGAACAGGGCCTGGCACATGGTAGTCATTTAATAAGTATTTGTCAAATAATTGACAAACATACTTAACATGAGGGGCCTTGCATTTGCCACTGTTTAGATTCTCAGAATGTCTTATTCAGGTTTTATGGAGTTAGGTAGGGAGGGAGTAGGAGACTATGTTCTAGGGTCTCTGGATTTTAGTTCCTTCCTTTGGAAGGACAGTCTGTAACTGTGGCTTTGTACCCAATCTCATATCCCAGGCCAGTTTCATGTAGAAGCAAATAAAGGTGGAGCTGCTATCCTGAAGAACATTTCTTCTGTTCATAGCCATAACATCTTTGCCAGAGAATGGATTTCAAAAGAACAGAATCTGAGTTCTGAGAAGTGAATGATGGTGATATCACCCTCAGGGGATCTGACCCCAGCCGGGGGCCACATATATTCATCACTGCTGAAGCTGTGCTCCTCCTGGGGTGGCAGTGAGAGGCTTCCTTCCCCTGGGACTGCTGATGCCAGTCACAGTGGCTGGATCTCCCATAAGCCTGGTTGGAAATGGAATCCTTGTGGTTTGGAGTTTTGGAGAATGGGTCAAAAAATGTGAGGGGTTTCTGTAAGTCCTCATTGTCCTGGGCATGGTGGCTGGCCACTGTTTCCCATGTAAACCTGTTTCCACTTTTCCAGAGCAGCGGTTGGCTTCACCATCTCAGTGTCTTCTGAGTCCCGGTAAGCCAGGCCAACCTCTGGTTTGCTGCTTTCCTCAGAGGCTTCTACTGAATGAAGTTCATGAACCTTGGCCCCTCTGACTTCTGTGGCTGAAGAAGAGGGCCTGGAGGCTGGGTGTTTGGTTTCTTCTAGCATCTTTCAATCACTTTGCATTTCTTTTCCCTTGTTGGCTTGAAGCATTAAAAAAAATTAAAAGGAAACAGCAGCCTCCTGCACCCCATTTTAAGTCTGTGTTATTTTTAGATATTGCAGTCCAGTGCAGGAAACTGATTGTCATTTGTGGTGTTTCTGTCCTTGTGTGCTGATTGTCTTTTTGTATAGATGTCACAGGAAGGGAGGATGCTGGAGCCAAGGTTCATTTTGCTCTGAAGCTCCTCTTCACACAGTTCCTGACTTGGCTAGCTTCTTTTCCATCGTCTCCAAATCTTCACCGTTTGATTTTGCCACTGTCTCTGTGACACTCAGGGCTGCCTACACTTCTATCCATTCTGTCATAATGGTCGTGAGTAGTCAGACCTAGAGAATTCTGGATGGTGGTGTGTGCTTGGAGATCCTAGAGGCCATGACATGGGAGAGAGATCTAGTCAGGCCCTTAACTGGATAATTGACAACAGTAAAAGTAATCAACTATAGTATTAAGTAAAATTAGTTAACATTTTTATTCTCAATTCTTATTTCTTCTTCGATTCTGAAGCAAAATGAAAAGGTAATATGAAAAACAGGATAGAAACCAGAGCTATTGCTCTCTAAGCAATGCAAAATGTGTAATTTTAATAAACTCCAGAAGTCAAAACGGGGTTTTCGTGTTTTGCATGGAAAGTATCACATTTTTCTAAATTACTGCAGATAAATTCAATTTTCTTTGCCAATATA
>NW_007726392.1:617002-664698 GCF_000696425.1 Galeopterus variegatus | reverse complement strand
AATTCAATTTTCTTTGCCAATATACTGACTGATAAAAGGAAGTAAAAAATAGCTATAATTTTAAAATAATATGTGTTCTAAGAAAGATGGACCTGTACATTAATTGCTGGATATTTTTTAGGCAAGTATTTTTCTTAGTGGAATTAACTAAATGATTATCTCAATCCTTTATGTAGTTTAGCCTCTCTTAACATTAGTATTAAGTAGTCTGCCAAAAGCCCACCTTTACGTTCTGGAGATTTTTGGTTTTTTGAAGCCAAACTAGGCTTTCTGGAAACACGTCAGTTGGCTGCCATGATCTGTAGGAGGTTCCACTGCCCAGGCTAGCATGGGGCAGGGTGTGAGAGAGAGGCATTCATGTCTCTCTCAAAAAGCCACCAAAGAAGCCCTGCTTTTAGACAAGCTGAAACCTCAGCCAGGTTTTCTCTCCAACAGAAGATTGTGACCTTCTTCTGTACCTCTCCACAGCCTGCAGCCACAGTTTTAGGGCACCGGGACTAGGAGTGTGGGAGACAATGCAGAATGTCCCCTCCCTGGAAGCAGGGACTGCATATTGCTCACTGCTCTGTCCCCTGTGCTTAGTACACTGTAGCTTGGCATATAACAAGCACTGTGTAAACCTTAGTTGAAGAAATGGAAATCTAGTTCTCCAATCACATTACATTACAGTAGAGCAACTGATGTCCAGAAAGGGGAAGCAGCCTTCCCACAGCTTCATAGAGAGTCCGAGGCAGAGCTGAGGCCAGACTCCAGGTCTCCTGGCTCCTAGTACAGCCCCCTTTCCTCCACGCCCATGCTGCCTTCCTGAAAGACTAGCCTAGCCTTCTTCCTTCTTTCTAATCCACTTGTCCTTTCTCTCCATTTCCTCATGGTTTTTTCCAGCCTGCTTTGAGCACTGTACTAGTTTTCTATTTGCTGTGTAGCAACACAAATTTAGCAGCTTAAAGTAACATACATTTATTATATCACAGTTTCCGTGGATCAAGAGTTTGGGCACAGCTTAACTGGGCCCTTGGTTCAGAGTGTCACAAGCTGCAATCAAGATGATGGCTGGACTATTTTCCTTAATTGTCACTTCATATCTGTAAGTGGAGTAGAGACAAATATTTGTAAAGAAAGGAAGAAGTCAGAGTCTCCTAATCTTACATCTTTGATGTTTGAAAGAGTAATATAGGCTTTATTGTTTTTATTTTTTTAAAGATGCTGGCTGGGCTTCATTTCTTTTTGAAGTTTGGGGTCCTCTTCCAAGCTCACATGCTTTTTCAGAATTCAGTTTCTTATGGTTGTAGGGCCAAGGTCCCCATTTTCTTGGTCCTTGTCAGCTGGGGGCCACTCCCAGCATCTGGAGGCCTCCTGCAGTTTCTTGTCATGGGCCTCCTCACAACATGGCAGCTGGAGAATCTCTCTCTTCTGGAAAGGCCCAGTCCCTCTTTCAAAACTTTAGGATAATTAAGTCAGGTCCACCTAAGGTAATCTCCCTTTTGATTAACTCAAAGTCAACTGATTGAGGACCTTAATTACAATTGCAAAAGCCTTTCACCTTTGCCTAATCACAGTCCCACCCATGCCCAAGGATTATTCAGGGAGTGTACACCAGGGGTGGAATCTGGGTGGCCATCTTACCACAGCCATTTGTATCAGGCTGGTCCCAGGGAAGGTGGAATCTGAAGGATAATAAATGAAACACTTTTATTACATTTCTTGATAATTGTGCAAGTTTTTTTCACTTCTTTTAGCTCATTTCCATCCTCTAAAATTTTCATGTGAGATATATGCTAAGGCAAGTGTGTGTGTGGCTACTTGGCCATAAAGGGACCATGGTTAGCAGTAGTGGCTCCCTGACCTGATCTATATTTTTTTATTGTTTGGCACTTAAATATAATATGTTTTGGTTTTCTGATTGTTTTCTTCCCCCAAATTTCCCCTATTTCTCCCTTTGATAATGAAATATATTTTTATTTTCTGAGGTTATTTAACTTTCATGCTCACATGTTCAAAGTTCTTCTTATGAAAATAAAATTTCTTTTTTTCAATAGCATATGAGCTCATATCTGGCACTGTATAGAACTTGAGAATGTTTTGATTTGGTCTTTCTTATTGAGTAGTCTTATTATATTATGTTCTCATGTCTAGACTTTAGCCCATGACCTTTAAGATGGACAGTTAGTGTCTGTGTTACTGTTTTCAGTCTCTGAGTCCAGACTCAGGGTTCATATAGATGCAAATGCAGAAGGGATTGTAACTTCTGAACTCTCTGTTCCTGGTCATAGCTATTCAGTCTCTGCTTGAGGACAGGTACAGAAGGACAAGGCCAAATCCAGATTTTGTGGTGTGAAAATTTGCCCTGAGTGTGATGTCACCCTCAGGGGATCTGACCCCAGCCAAGAACCATACATACTCATCAGCACTTGAAGCAGGACTCCTCGTGGGACTGCAGTAAGAGGCTCCTCTCCCCAGCCAAGCTGACTTCTGCCCTAGGACTGCTGATGCCAGCTGCAGTGGCTGGATTTCTCATGCGCCTGGTTGGAAATGGCGTCCTTGTGGTCTGGAGTTTTGGAGAATGGATCAGAACATTCAAGGGGTCCTCATGCAGCCTCATTGTCCTGGGCCTGGCTGCCTGCTGGTCTCTCCTGCACTGGCAGATTCTGTTGAACTAAGCCTGTTTCCACTTTTCCAGGGCAGCCACTTGCTTTGCTGTTATCAGTGTCCTCTGAATCCTGGTAAGCCAGGCCAGCCTGTGGTTTGCCACTTTTCTCAGTGTATCTATTGCAAGAAGATCACAACCTTTGAACACTATGCCTATTTGTGGCTGAAGCTGAGGGCCTATAGCCTGAGTCTCTGGTGCATTCTTGGGCACTTTATAATCAATTTGTTACTAATAGTCAAAATTTAGCTTAAAATCCTACAGTCTTTCCCAAGGAAATAGCAGCATTCTATACTCCCTTTCAAGCTGGCACTATCTTTCTATATTTCAGCTCAATGCAGGAAGTTGATTGCCTTTCAAGGTATTTCTTTTTTCTTCTGGGACTGTGATTGTCTCTCTGTATAGACACCACAGGAATAGGAAGGTCCATAGAGCTGGTAGGAGGGGTGCTTGGGCCAAGGTTCACATCACTGCCCTGAAAATTTGGGGCTTCTTCCTTATACTTCTTCCTTATACCACACTATGTGGTTTATATTCTGGCTAGCCCCTTCTCCACCACCTATGAGTCTTCTGCTAATCTCACCCCTGTCTTCATCTCTGAGACACTCATGGAGGCCCATCTTCTCTTCATTCTGTCATATTAACCATATGGGTTCCTAGGGTGAAGCAGACTTGTCAGAGAATCCTGTGGAAGACAGTGTGTACTTGGAAATCCTTGGACTCATGATCAGGGGAGAAAGACGTGGTCAGGATACTCTTCTGAGACACTCTTTTGACAGCTCTCTGGAAGGGAGCTGCTTTTACATCTTTTAGGATTTTCTTTCTTTGACACCAATTCAATGAATGGACAATAGGAAATACAGAATGAAAACCAATACCACTTCTCTTTTGGGAATACAAAGTACATCATTTTAGTATATTACATAAATCGAGACTGGGGCTTTATGTTTGGTAAAGGAGATATTATATTCTGTTTATATATAGCAAATAATTCATTTTTTTCTTTCTTTTTTTTTTTTTTAAAGATGACCGGTAAGGGGATCTTAACCCTCAACTTGGTGTTGTCAGCACCACGCTCACCCAGTGAGTGAACCGGCCATCCCTATATGGGATCCGAACCTGTGGCCTTGGTGTTATCAGCACTGCACTCTACCGAGTGAGCCACAGGCTGGCCCATAATTCATTTTTTTCACATTGCATATGTAAGTTACATTTTTTTCTATTATAGGAAACAGAGATTAGGAACAATTAATATAGTAATTATTAATTTTTATGAAATTTCACTTTTCCACTAATGTTAGTTATTTTAGATAAGCTTTTTAAAAAAAGAAATACCAAATAAATTTTCAATTTCTCTACTGTATTAAGTCTAGTTACCTAATTGAAAAACAAAACAAAACATCTTTAAATTTCTGGAAGTTTCTTTGAGCCCCTGACTTGCCTTTCAGGATAAAAGCCAGTTGGCAGCCATGGTGTGTATTAAGCTCTGATGCCCAAGATCTGGAGTGAACAAAATGAGAGTGAGGGGCACTTCCTTCTGTTCTGGTAAAGAGCACTGCTCTTGAAGAGGTCATGCCTTCTCCTTGCTGGTCATCCTGACTGTCCACTCTGGCCCCTCCATGCCTGCAATCAGAGTTTTGGTGTGCAAATATTTGANAGGCCAGAGGGCTGGGAGACTGGCTCTGCTGTGTCACTGTGAGTTGTGTGAGGTCAAGTACCTCTTTTTGTGTTCTAGGAATGATAATATTCATTCTTTTCAAATAGAAAGGTGCTTCTTCTTTGTTATATTTGTAGTAGTATGATGAATGTCCATTATGCTATCCCTGCTTTTATACAGATGTCCTTTGTGACCAATTATATAATGATCATAAAAGCACCTAACATTTGTATTGGGCTTTGCATTTTGTCAGGCATTCCTTTATATAGTCCATTATCTCATTTGCTTTTAATAGCAACTCTGTGAAGTTAGTAATTCCCATTCTATAGGTGACAAAACTCCAGCTGGTTTGCTCAAGGTCACCACCTGGTAAATGATGAAGATGGAACAGTCCCAGACTTTTGACTTCAAGTCTTGTGCTCTTTTCAGTAATCCTTAAGTATCTCAGTGTTCATACTTGTACAATCCTAGTAAGGATTACTAGGATTATCCTGTGGAATGCTTAAGTTTATGAGTATTTTTAAACAGGTGAAATAAGCAACTGATCTTTCAAATTTGTTATTGGTGGGACACCTGGGAGCTAAGATCCAAATTTATGACAAATCAAAGCTGCTATGGCTTGCTTTAAATAGGGGCAAAACAATAGCCAAGATATGGACTCAAGCAAGTGTCCATCAGTGCAAGAATGGATAAAGAAAATGTAGTGTGTGTGTGTGTGTGTGTGTGTGTGTGTGTGTATATATATATATGCACACAGTGGAATATTCTTGAGCTTTTAAAAAGAAGAAAATCCTATCTTTTGTAGAAACATGGAGGAACTGGAGGACATTATACTAAGTGAAATAAGTCAGGTACAGAAAGACAAATACAGCGTGATCTCACTGATATGTGAAATTAAAAAACAAACTTGTAGACACAGAAAGTAGTCTGGTGGTTGCCAGTGGCTGGGAGGGTAGGGGAAATGAGATGTTCATCAAAGGATTTGAAGTTTTAGTTAGATAGGATGAATGAGTTCTGGAGATCTAAAGTACAGCATAGTGGCTATAGTTAATGATACTGTGTTATATTCTCAAAATGTGCTAAGACAGTAGATCTTAAATGCTCTTACTACAAAAAAAAAAAAAAGAAAAACAACTCTGCGAGGTGATGGATATGTTAATTGGATGGACTGTGGTAATTATTTCACAATGTATACATATATCAAAACGTCATGTTGTACACCATAAATATATACAATTTTTATCTGTCAGTTATACCTCAGTAAAACTGGGAAAAAAAATCTCGCATTTTTCCAGTCACCTTTTGGTGTTCAGTTTCCTTCTTTTTCTGTACATGATTTTGCTTGTGATGGGTGTGAGGCTGCTTTGTGTTTTAGCCAAGAAAACAAATCTGGAGGCAAATCTGTGTTCTTGAATTGATCGCTATGTCATCAAATCCTTTATAGTTTGCATTCTCAGAGTTGCAGCTGGGTCCATGTGCACATGCTTGTGTGCGCGTGCATGTGTGAGTGCATGTGTGTAGATATTAATAGCCTTCCTTTCAATTATATGGTATGCTCTGTGATGGTGCAGCCTAGAGGAGATTTGAAATGTTAAAAATGTGATATATGCGCATGGCTAAAAATGATTCAAATGGTAGAGAAATGTATCAAGTGAACAGCAACATTTTCCCACTCCATATGGTATGCTCTGTGATGGTGCAGCCTAGAGGAGATTTGAAATGTTAAAAATGTGATATATGAGCATGGCTAAAAATGATTCAAATGGTAGAGAAATGTATCAAGTGAACAGCAACATTTTCCCACTCCACTCCCCGTTATTAGTCCTGCTGCCCAGATACAATTATATTTTATCATTTGTTTTAGTTCTTCTACTGGTTATTTTCACAACTCTAAACAATAGGATTTTGCCTCTCTTACTTGGTTTATTAACTTTGAACTGTAGCCTTTGAATCCTATTCATCGAGGTTTGGGGTTTATCTCATTTAATCCCCAATCCATTTCCCTCTCCCAAATTTGATTAGTTTTATTTGTCATTCTTTCAGTTATTAATTTTGTAATTGTAAATAATATGTTTTCAACTCTGCTTTTTTTGAACCATGATTTATGACAGTATCTACAGAGTCTTAATTATGTAGAAGGAAGAAATTAGTTCTTTAATTCTCCTGCACTTCTCCCATATCTCAGATCCCACCATCTATTGAATCAGTTATGAACAGTATAATCCAACTTCATATACTTGAGGAGAAAGCAAATTTATGGGTAGATAATTGGCTGTCTCACAGAATCAATGGGAAGGCAGGAAAATCATCCTCAGAATGGGAACCAAGAGGGGTGAAACAACTGAGAACATAACCGAATCATGCTGTGGGGACAGATGCTGGTACCACCGCCCATGTTTCACTCTGTGGATGTGTCTCTTCGAGTCATAGCTCCAAGATCCAAAATCATGGTTGGGAGCCTCTGGGTGACCGATTATAGGCCACATGCTTGCTGGGGCAAGGAAAAGTCTGACTTGCCTTTGGCTTCTGAAAAATGTATTTTTAAATTGGATGAAATAAAGCTAGATTAGATAGCAGAATGGATTCAGCTGATGGTGAATTAATTAACTGGAATGTCAGCTCAAGGAACTGTCTCAGATGGTAGAGGAAAGAATAGCATTGGAAAATGTAAAAACAAAGCAAAACAATATGGCAAATAGAAGTAAAAAGGTAATTATCTGTATAACCGGAGTTCCAGGAGATAGAAAAATGGAGAGAAGGAATGAAATATTTGAATAATTGATGACCAAGAACTGGACTGAGTTAAAGATGAAAAAGCTCATACTGAAAGGGCTCAAAGGAGACAAAGAAGACAGATAAGGTGGGGGAACTTGTAACACTTAAACACATTACAGGGAAATTTAAGAATATCAAAGACAAAAAGTTTAAGAGAGAAAAAGCAAAGAAAATCAAGAATCATATTGACATGTCTCAGCAGAATGCAGAAGAACAAGATTTTGTATTTACAAAAGTATTCACATCTTATTCTAGTAAATATTTTATTCTTGTTTTCAAGTAACACCAAGAAGGAAGTTTAAAAATATTTTTTTCTGGCTAGCAACATAGTTCATATTAATTACATATGGGGAGTTAATTATAAAAATGTCAGCGAAGGCTCAGTGAGTTGATTATCATAAAGTTGGTGAGGTTCAAATTCTGAAGTATTTAAACAAAGAAAATCTTGAAAACTCTCAAGGATTTTGAATGAATGCGATGTCATACTCACATTGAATTAAAGGTGTCAATTTTGCAATTAATTGAACATGATTCTTGGGGGAGAAAATATTTAGCAAAAATAATTGCCAGTGCTACAGAATTGTTAGAATACAGCAAAGGAAAAAGGAGAAATTAAGCATATTGATTGAAGACAAAAGAGACTAAGAAGGGCAGCGTTCTCTTAATTAAAGAGAAAGCTTTAGCAATATATGAGCATCTATGAAAAAAGCTGAAAACTTTGCTGCTGCAGTGCTTTTCTTTAATGGGAGCTACTGGAGTGGCTTCAAGAACCTCTACATTCTACACAATGTTGAGTTATTGGTGGAACTTAGTAAAGATTACGTAGCCGTGAAAACATTCCTCCTGTTTTTGGAAAAAGTGTATTGATAGATAGGGATTTACCCTGGTTCAGATTTTTAATTGTAATGAAACTGATTTCTAGAAATTAATGCCCTCAAAGATCCATACTTTTTTTTTTTGACAGTTTTTTAAAGATCCATACTTTGAAAGAAGCATAAGACCCAGTTTAAAGGCTGTGAATGATTGACTGATGTAGGTGCAAAGGCTAGCAGAGACATATATTTGTAGGATTTTTATTGGGATTGTTTTTATTTCAGTTAGTGCTCTGGTTGCAAAGTTGCATATATTTTCAATAGTCTTCTTCAACCTTATTTTTCCCCATAAGCTCTTCTATTTTTTGGACATGATTTTGCAGAATCAAGTTTTACAAAAGCACATATCACATTATTCAGGAAAGCCTGTATATACCTCGTAGATATGTCATAAAGATTAAATGAATTAATAGATGTAAGGGGTTTAGAAGAGTGCCTGGTATATAGTGATAGCTATAAATATTTGCCATTAATATTTATTTATTTCTTTATTGTTGGTTATTAATATTTACAAAGCTGACTGTCACCACTCATGCCCAAGATGTGATGCCCTTAATATTATCACACTACTCTTTAGTAAAAATATTTATTTATTTAATTTTTTTGACAAATTATAATTGTATATAATTATGGGGTACCCAGTGATGTGAAATGTGTAGAGTTGGGCTGATTGAATCAAGCTAAGTAACATATCCATCACCTTAAATCCTTATCCTTTATTCCTCCTGTTTTGCTGCAATTTTCTACCCTTTGACCAGTGTCTCCCAACCAATTCCTTCCACCCCCAGCCTCTGTAGTCACCATTCTACTCTCTATTGCTATGAGATCACTGTTTTAGATTCCACATGTAAGTGAGAACACGCCATGTTTGACTCTCTGTGCCTGACTTACTGCATTTAACATAATGTCCCCATGTTCAGCCAAGTTGTTACAAATGACATAATTTAGAAAGAAACAATTTAAAATGTTTGCAGTGGCAAGGAATAGTTGAAAAATAAAGAAAATAGTATAGAAATGCTATATAAATATGTAAATTTAGCAGATGTCCTTTTTCAAAATGATCAGTCAATAAATAGTGCTGAAACAAGTGACTGAACACTTAGAATATAGTGAAATTAGATCTTTACTTTCCATCATCCCATATAATAAATTTGAGATAGATTAAAGAATAAAATGTGAGAAATGAAACCATAAAATATTCAAAGAAAATATAGATGAATTTTTAAAATCTTGGGGTTTGGAAGAAGTAGAAAGTATGCTATCAAGGAGAAAACTTATACAAAAATTTTTTACATACTTGATTATACAGAAATTTAAAACCTCTGTATGTCACAAACACCATGCATATAAATTTAAATAGCATGGATAAACTGAGGGAAAAAAAATCCAACTGAACATATGTAACCGGAAAAATGAGTTGTTACCCTTAATCATTAGAAAATTATCAAGAAGAATTAGGACATTCCAATAGAAAAATGAGAAAGGCTTTGGAAACAATTAAAAATGAAGCAATAAAAATGGTTTATAAACACATTTTCATTTGCTCTTCAAGATTTATTTTTTAGCATTCTCTATCCTGTTCTGTATCCTGGAGCTGCCTCTATAGACTTCATTATCTGGATTCCTTCACCCTCTGGCTTCCATTGGGATTCTACTGACAGAAGCAGTGGAAAGATAGCAGATGACAGGAGGAGAGAGAAGTTGTGGTATTTAATCCCCTGCGTGTGTACTTGCTGGGACTGATTTGGCAGAGGCCGCCTTCCTCTGCCTGAAGCCGCAGTTCCTGTCAGGAGGCTCCTCTTCCACTTACCTTTCACTGCATTGTTAACTGTACTCTTGACCTTTTGGGCTTAAGTTTTTGGAAAAGGCTTCCCAAGAATCTGGGTTCTTTGCTAGTTCCTTTAACCCTTCCCAAACTTTTATAAGTCAATTATTAAATTCTCTTCAATTATCTCTTTTGGTGTGTTGCTTCTTCTGACTGATATATTAATAAGGGCACTGCAGTGGATTGAATGCCCCCTCTGCCCCACCCCCTGAAGTCATTGAAGCTTAATCCCCACTGTAACTGTTGAGGCTAAGAAGTCCTATTGTGGTCATTGAAAGGTGGGGCCTTGAAAAGGTAATTAGATTCTGAGGACCATTCCCTAATGAATGAATTTATAATGGTGGTCATGGGCGTGGTTTCAGGGGGCTTTAAAAGGACAGCGTGCGTGATGCTGTCTCTCTGTTCCACCATATTCGCCAGGTGATACCCTGAATTACTGTAGTCACCATCAGGACAAGGCCTTCACTAGATGTGTTCCTTGGACTTTGGACTTCCCAGCCTTTGAAACTGTGAGCAATTAATTTTGTTTTTTTACAAATCAACCAGTTCTGGGTATTTGTTATAAGCAACAGAAATGGACTAATACAGGCACTGATCCCATTCATGACTCCACCCTCAGGATCTAAGCATTTCCCAAAAGCTCACCCCCAAATACCATCACATTGGGAATTAGGTTTCAACATACAAATTTTGAGGAGACACAAACATTCAGTGTATAGCAAGTGGGTTTTCTACTTTGTTAGTCTTGTCAAAGAACAAACTTTTGGCTTTTTAATATCAAGAAGCCATCTGTCTGTCTGAAGATCTTCTGTGGAAGATGTGATGTAGTTCTGGAAGATCTCTGGAGATCCTTAGCTTAAGATCATCTAAATATTCAGTTTTCCAAGTGGAATTGAACATTTAAAATTGTGAAACATGGACTAAAAGTCAATTACTTAAAGTTTGACTAATGTGTATTTTCAATGGTACCCAATAAGGTTCTTTCCAGAGAGTTCCGAGGACATCCTTAGTTTGGAATCTTTAGTATCTCAGCAATGGATAAGACAAATTATGTTGTGGATAAATACCTTGAACCTATTGATGATATGATTGAATACACTTAGTCTCTTATGATATTTGATTAAGTCAGCTTGAGAGAAGTTCCAGTCCAAGATATGTGGAGAAATCCCCAAATACATGGGTCTACCACTAGCTATTTTACAGGGAAGAAGTCTGGGTTTTAGATGGAAAAGAAGTTTGGGCCAGGGCAATTTAAATATTTCAGGTAGTTTGGCTAATTTTAATTTTATTGTCCCCTTTATTATTTCTACTTTCTATTTTCCTAGAATATTGAGAATAATAATGACAAGGAAGCTTTTTTTGTAAGTGCCAAGACCTTACCAAGTTTGTGGGTAGATTTCCAATTAAATGTGTTTTCCTGTCACTATGTAGATAATTGGGAATACCCCAGGTAGGAAACACAAAATCTAATAATTACTTTGCTACTGCAAGAACAATTGCTTTTCTACACACAGCATCTGCAGCAATCTGCCTGGGAAGCCAAACCACAACTTCTGCAGTCCAGGAAGCCATGGGCTCTGCATAAATCATTTTAGAATATCAGAACATAATCAATGAATTCTAACTTCACTGTTTTTTTCCTTTCTAGTTAAGGACTACCCAGAGAAAGCCAAATATGCTCCCCAAACCAACCACGCAAGATGCCTCACTTCTAGTTAGCCCACCTCCAGCTTCTTCATGCCAATGTTGTCTAATTAGAGCATATTTGAAGCTTTTCTTGTTTTTCACTACAAAGCTATACTAGGTTTTGTGGTTCCATACAAATTTTAAGATAGTTTTTTCTATTTCTGTGAAGAAAGTCATTGGTATTTTGATAGGGATTGCATTGAATATTAGATTACTTTGCACAAAATGGACATTTTGATGATGTTAATTCTTCCAACCCATGAACATGGGATATCATTCCATTTATTTGTGTCCTCTTCAATTTTTTTTTCAGCAATATTTTATAGTTTTTGTTGTAGAAGTCTTTCATCTCCTTGGTTAAATTTACTCCTAGGTATTTCATTTTCTTTTGACAGCTGTTGTGAATGGGATTACTTTCTTGATTTCTTCACCTATTTCATTATTGGCATATAGGAAGGCTATTGACTTTTGTGTGTTGATTTTTGTATCCTGCTAGTTTACTGAATTCATTTGTTAGTTCTAGTAATGTTTTGGTGGAGTCATTAGGGTTTTTCTGTGTATATGATCATGTCATCCACAAATAGGGATAGTTTGACTTCTTTTTTTTTTTGTCTTTTTGTCTTTTTTCATGTCCGGCAATGGATCGCAACCCTCAGTGTCGCGCCAGCACCGGACCGGGACCGGCAATGGGATCGCAACCCTTGGCGTCGCGCCCGCACCTTGCTCAGCCAGCGAGCGGGAACCGGTCCGTATGTGGGATCCGAACCCCCGGCGGGAGCACCACCGCGCCCCCAAGCGGCGCACTGTAGCAGTGCGCCACCGGGCTGGCCCGACTTCTTCCTTTTCAATATGGATGCCTTTATTGCTTTTTCTCACCTTATTTTGCTGGATAGAATGTACAGTACCATGTAGGATAAGAGTGGGGAAAGAGAGTTTCCTTGTTGTGTTCCAGATCTTAGAGTAAAAGCCTCCAAATTTTGTCCATTCAGGATGATATTAGCTGTGGATTTGTCATATATTGCCTTTATTGTGTTGAGGCACATTTCTTCTATACCTAATTTGTTGAGTGTTTTTGTCATTAGGGGTGTTGGATTTTATCAAATGCTTTTTCTGCGTTTATTGAAATGACCATATATTTTTTCTTTCATTCTGTTGATGTGATATGTCACATTTATTGGTTTGTATGTGTTGAATCATTCTTGCATCCCTGGGATGAATCCCACTTGGTTGTAGTGAATGATCTTTTTAATGTGTTGTTGGATTATGTTTGCTAGGATTTTGTTGAGGATCTTCACATCCATGTTTATTAGGGATACTGGTCTGTAGTTTTCGTTTTTTGTTGTGTCTTTCTGATTTTGAGATTGGTCTTGTAGAATGAGTTTGGAAGTAATTACTTCTCTTCAATTTTTTGGAAGAGTTTGAGAAGAATTGATATTAGTTCTTCTTTAAATGTTTGGTAGAATTCAGCAGTGAGGCCATTTGATCCTGGGGTTTTCTTTGTTGGGAGACTTTTTATTACAGCTTCCATCTCATTACTCATTATTGGTCAGTTTAGTTTTCTAGTTCTTCATGGTTCAACTTTGGTGAGTTCTGTGTGTCCAGGAATATATCCATTTCTTCTAGGTTTTCCAGTTTGTTTGCATATATTTTGTAGTAGTCTCTTACGATCCTTTGTATTTCTGTGCTATCAGTGTAATGTCTCCTTATTCATTTCTCATTTTATTTGAGTCTTTTTTCTTTGTTAGTCTAGCTAAAGGTTTATCAATTTTATCTTTTTGAAAAACCAACTCTTTGTTTCATTGATCTTTCTTTTGTATTGTTTTTTAAATCTCTAATTCATTTATTTCTCCTCTGATCTTTGTTATTTCTATCCTTATGCTGATTTTGGGTTTGGTTTGTTCTTGTTTTTCCAGTTCCTTACACATTCCAGGTGTAATGTTAGGTTGTTTATTTGAAGAGTTTCTTCTTTTTTGATGTAGGCATTTATTATTATAAATTTTTCTCTTCGAACTGCTTTTGCTATATCCTATAAGTTCTGGAATGTTGTGTTTTCATTTTCATTTTTCTCTAGGAATTTTTAAATTTCCATTTTGATTTCTTCTTTTACCCATTTATTGTTTAGAAGCATGTATAATTTCCATGTATTTGTACAGTTTCTAGTGTCTCTCCTCCCTCACTTTTCTTTGTATTCTCCCATTTGTTGTTGATTTCTAGTTTTATCCTATGATTTCAATTTTTAAAAATTTGTTAAGACTTCTTTTGTGACCTAATATCTGGTCTATTCTAAAGAGTGTTCCATGTGCTAATAAGAAGAATGTGTATTCTGCAGTGATTGGATGAAATGTTCTATGTATGTTCCTGAGGCCCAATTGGCCTTGAATGGAGATTAATTCTGATGTTTCCTGGTTAATTTTTTGTCTGGATGATCTGTCCTTTGCTGAAAGTGGGTATTGAAGTCCCCGACTATAATTGTGTTAGAGTATATTTTTCCTGTCAATTCTAATGCTAATTGCTTTATATAGCTGGGTGCTCTGGAGTAGGGTACATATGTATTTAGATTGTTATATCTTCTTTTTGAATTGATCCTTTATCATTATATAATGACCTTCCTTATCTTTTTTTTTTATACTTTCCTTGACTTGAAGTCTATTGTATCTGATAAAAGTATAGCTACTCCTGCTCTTTTTCATTTCCATTTGCATGAAATATCTTTTTCCATCCCTTCACTTTTAGCCAATGTGGGTCTTTATATAGTTGAAGTGAGTATCTTGTAGGCAGCATATTGTTGGTTCTTGTTTTTTAATCTATTGAGACACTCTGTGTCTTTTAATTGGGGTATTTAATCTGTTTACGTTTAGAGTTATTATTGATATATTGGGACTTGTTACTGTTGTTTTCTTACTTTTTGCTTTTGCTGGCTACAGCTTTGTGTATGCTGCATCATCTTCCTGCCTCTTGCAGGGCTGGCTCTGGTGTGTCTGGGGCTTGAAAATGTTGGAATGGTTTTTCTTTCTATCGCTGTAGCTTCTCCTGCCTTCATGAACTCCATGGGTCTCTCCTCCTCTTTCCCTGAGCTCCAGTTATCTCAGGTTTGCAGTCTTTGTTTTTCAATAGTTGTAAATTAGTCAATCATGGGGGAGAATGACATTGGAGCTGTCCATTCCACCATCTTAATGACAGCCTCAATCTTCTTTTATAATCCTTAAAAGTTTTTTGTGTTTTTCTTTATAGAAGCAGAGCACAATTTCTTTTTTTAATATATAATTTTTTATTCATTTATTTTTATTGAAACATAATTGATTATACATATCTGTGAGGTACAGCAATGAATATCAATACCTGTGTGCAATACATGATGCCTAGTCAAGATAATTATTTATTATTACACAATGTAATCATTTTTTGTGGCCCCATACCAATTTCTCAGTAAACCCCCTCCCCTTCCCCCTTTCTCACCTCTGGTGGCCTCAGTTCTGTTCTCTCCTTTTGAAAGTTTAGTGAATTATTGTGGTTGTTAAATCTTTCTTCCTTATGTTATGTTATGTTATGTTATGTTATGTTATGTTTGTTGTTATGTTATGTTATGTTATGTTATGTTATGTTATGTTATGTTATTTTGTTTTATTAAGCTCCCACTTATGAGTGAGGGCACATGGTATTACTCTATCTGTGCCTGGCTTATTTCACTCAATATAGTCTTCTCTCAGTTCATTCATGTTGCTGCGAGTGGCAGAATTTCATTCTTTTTTATGGCAGAGTAGTATTCCAGATGTGTATATGCCACATCTTCCTTATCTAGTTGTTCACCCATGGACATTTAGGTTAGTTCCAACACTTGGCTATTGTAAATAGAGCTGCAATAAACATGGGAGTGCAGGTATCCCTTCAATATGATGATTTCCACTTCTTTGGGTATATACCCATAAGAGGGATTGCTGGATCATATGTCAGTTCTATCTGTAGTTGTCTGAGAAATCTCCACACTGTTTTCCACAATGGCTGCTCCAATTTACAGTCCCACCAACAGTGTACAAGGGTCTCCTTTCTCCACATCCTTGCCAGCATGTGTTATTCTGTATCTTTTTGATACTGGTCAGTGTAACTGGTGTGAAATTGTAGAGGATTCATAAAGCAAATGTACTTCATAGGGCCTGGTTTTCCAAAGCCTTGCAGTTTCAAATATTGACCTTGCAAAGGACAGGAACCTTTCCTCAGGCTATAAAGTCTCTGGTGTAAGATAAAGAATTCTAACACAGCAAGGTTGCTGGCTCAAAGACAGACAAGTTACTGATTGATATGTAAAGATACTGAGAAATTGCTGTAAGAAGGGAATGTTTGCTAAGATCAAGCTTTTGTTAATGGATCACTTAATTGCCTTACTGGAATGTCATCTGGCTGTTTCACTGAAAGTTATCAGCCTATATTGTTAAACAATAACCCCACCTATGTTCTCTTCCTGTAACTTCCTGGTCTGGAAAATAAATGCAGGAAGAGAACCCCAATTCAGGTTAATTTCCCAAGGAAGGAATGCCTCTCCCTTAAGGGTTCTGGGGTAAGTGAGCGGGAACCGGTCTGTATGTGGGATCCGAACCCTCGGCGGGAGCACTGCCGCGCTCTCAAGCAGCGCACTGTAGCAGTGCGCCACCGGGCTGGCCCAACGTGAGATGATATTTCAATGTGATTTTGATTTGCATTTCCCTGATGACTAGTGATGTTGAGCGTTTTTTTCATGCGTCTGTTGGCCATTTGTATATCTTCCTCTGAGAAATACTTATTAAGCTCCTTTGCCCATTTTTTAATTGGGTTACTTGTTTTATTTACTGATAAGTTGTTTGAGTTCCTTGTGTATTCTGGATATTAATCCCTTGTTGGATGCAGTTTGCAAACATTTTCTTCCACTCTGTAGGTTGTCTTTTCACTCTGTTAATAGTTTCTTTTGTTGTGCAGAATTTTTTTAGTTTGATATAATCCTGTTTGCTTATTTTTTCTTTTGTTGCCTGTGCTTTCGGGGTCTTGTTCATAAAGTCTTTACCCAGTCCTACTTCCTGAAGTGTTTCCCCTATGTTTTCTTTTAGGAGTTTTATAGTTTCACATCTTCTATTTAAGTCTTTAATTTATTTTTAGTTGATATTGGTATATGGCTAGAGGTACAGGTCTAGTTGAATTCTTCTACATATGGATGTCCAGTTTTCCCAACACCATTTATTGAGGAGGCAGTCTTTTCCCCAATGTATGTTCTTGGTGCCTTTGTTTAAGATCAGTTGGCTATAAGTATGTGTTGATTTCTGGATTCTCTATTCTGTTCTAGTGGTTTGAGTGTTTTTATGCCAGTACAAGGCTGTTTTGATTACTATAGCTTTGTAGTATAACTTGAAGTCAGGTAGTGTTATGTCTCTGGCTTTATTTATTTTTTGCTTGGAACTGCTTTGGCTATTTGGAATCTTTTCTTGTTCTGTGTGAATTTTAGGATTGTTTTTTCTCCTTATGTGAAGAATGTCATTGGTATTTTGATGGGAATTGCATTGAAACTGTAGATTGCTTTGGGTATTATGAACATTTTCACAATGTTAATTCTTTCAATCCAAGAGTATGGAATGCCTGTAAATCTTTTTGCATCCTCTTTAATTTCCTTCAGCAGTGATTTGTAGTTCTCATTGTAGAGATCTTTCACCTCCTTGGTTAAATTGATTCCTAGGAATTTAATTTTTTTAGTGACTATTGTAAATGGGCTTGCTTTCTTGATTTCTTTTTCTGCTAGTTTGTTATCAGAGTGTAAAAAATGCTACTGAATTTTTTTTTTTTTAAAGATGACCGGTAAGGGGATCTCAACCCTAGGCTTGGTGTTGTCAGCACCATGCTCAGCTAGTGAGCAAACTGGCCATCCCTATATAGGATCCAAACCCGTGGCCTTGGTGTTATCAGCACCGCACTCTACCGAGTGAGCCATGGGCCGGCCTAAAATGCTACTGAATTTTGGGTATTGATTTTTTATCCTGCAACTTTACTGAAAATTTTTTTCAGCTCTGAAAGTTTTTTGGTAGAGTGTTTAGGTTTTTTTCTATAACATGTCACTTGCAAACAAGGACAGTTTGGCTTTGTCTTTTCCAATTTTTATCCCCTTTATTTCTTTCTCTTCCCTGATTGCTCTGGCTAAGCAATCTAAGAAAGTCTCAGAAATGAGAAAGGAGGTCTCAGAAATGAGAAGGAGCTTATTGGAAACTGGAGCAAAGATCACCCTTGCTATAAACTGGCAAGGAACTTGTCTGGATTCTGTTTATGCCCAAAAGATTTATGGCATGTGGAACTTAAAGATGCTTAACTGGGATTTCTGGTGGAAGAAATTCCAAGCAGCAAAGCATTCAGGAATCTGAATGGCTACTTGCAACAGCCTACACTGAGTTACAGCTAAAAGGCAAAATGTAAAGCCAGAATTAATAATTAAAAGTCAAGCAGAGTGTAAATATTTAGAAAATTTGAAGCCTGGCTATATGGTAGAGAATGGGAAAGCATTTTCAGGAAAAAAATTCAAGGCTATACCCCAGTGACCATTTGCTAAGGAGATTAGTACAGAAGAAAGAGATTATCAAGAGAAGGGAAAAAAGACCTTGAAGACATTTCAGAGATCTCTGAGGCTGCCCCTTCCATCACAGGCCCAGAGGCCTAGGGTGACAGAATGGTCTCAGGGAACAGGCCTGGGGAACACTCCTTGGGCTTGCTTCCCAGGGCTACCTCAGGATACTGCTCCCTGCACTAGCACTCTAGCTGTGTTGGTGGTTCTAACTGTGGCTAAATTAGCCCCAGACAAGGCTGGACCTGCAGCTTCAGAAGTTATAAGCTGGAAACCTTGGTGGCAGCCATGTGGTGTTAAGTCTGCAGGCTCCCATCATTCCAGAGCTGTGCCACTCAGATATCAAAGGATGTATGGAAAAGCCTGGCTGCCCATGAAGAAATATTTCACAGGGGTGGAGTCATCTCAGACAGCCTTCACTAAAGCAATGCCAAGCAGAAATGTGGGATCAGAGTTGCATCAAAAAACCCCCATCAGTGCCATGCCTAGTGGGGCCATGAGAGCAGGACCACCATGGAGACCCCACAATTATAGAGCTACCGCAGTGGAACACCAGCCTGGTATAGCGAAGCATGGCCTGAAACCAGGAAAGCCATAGTAATGGAGCTGCTCAGTGACCTGGAGGCCCAACCCTCAAACTGGCATGCAGAAGACATCAAACATGAAGTTGAGGTAGATAATTCATCAGCTTTGAAATTTGATGCCTGCCCTGATGGGTTTTGGATTTGTTTGGGACCTGTTACCCTATTCTTTTGACCTATTTCTCCCCTTTGGAATAGGTTGTACCATATGTTTGTCCCACCATAGTATCTTGGAAGTAGGTAACTTGTGTTGATTTCACAGATGAGACTTTGGACTCTTTGGGCTTTTGAGCTGGGACAAGTTAAGACTTTGGGGCTATGGGGATGAAATGAATGTATTTGTATGTGAAAATAGCATGAGTTTTGGGGGGCCAGGGATGGAATCCTGTAGATTGAATGTCCCCCAAACTCATTGATGCCTAATTGCCACTGTAACTGTTGAGGTTAGAAAATCCTATTAGAGTAATTGAAAGGTAGGGCCTTGAAGAGGTGATTAGATTGTGAGGACCATGCCCTAGTAAATGGATTAATAAGTCGATGGTTTATTGGTGATCATGGGCATGGTTCTGAGGGCTTTAATTGGAGAGCACATGAGGAGGAGCTCTCTCTCTGCTCCACCACATTTGCTATGTGATACCCTGAGTCACTGTAGTCACCACCAGGACAAGGCCCTCACCAGATGTGTTCCCTGGACCTTGGATTTCCCAGCCTCTGAAACTATAAGCAATAAATATCCTATTTCTTTATAAATTACCCAGTTGCAAGTATTTCTGTTATACACAACCCAAATGCACTAGTACAGGCATTGAGAAGAAGCAGGACTATTCTTAGCAGAGCTTATTCCAGTACCCGAGATCTTAGCCACAAGTGAGAGCTTCAAGCCCTTTGAATGATAAGAGAAGTAGCAGGGAAATAGGAGCTGAATCTGCTGAATGCCATGGTGTCCCCCATAATACTGAGGCTATGAACATTGGATTTAGAATCTGACAATTTTGGGTACCATTCAGTGCTCTGATATCCACCAGCTATTGGTAATGTTAAGTAACCTCTTTTAGCCTCAATTTTCTCATATGGAAAGTAAGACTAAAAGATAACCTCAAAGGCTTTTTATAAGCATGAAATGAGATAGTGAATGTAACCCCATACTATGTAATAAGTGCTCATTTCATGATTTGTTCTTGGTTCTTAACATCATTGTAGGGTATGGGCAGAGACACAAATAAGAACACATAGGCTACCGGTATGCTGCATCCAAAGATTTCCATTTGGAGATTTTGAGTTTAGGGAGAATATCAGGTAGTATACTTAATGGAAAAGCAACTAGGACGCAGAGGGAGAAGGTCTCATTTGTCCTTGGTAGTCTTCTCAATCCAGGACACATATTGGTAAACATTGGTGTAGATGCCAACATCCCCTCCCATGAAGTGCCCAACCTCGATCCCCTGGAGCTTGTTTTTGCAGATGACAGTAGCAACGGCCACCTCCTACCCAAGATCATGCAAAGACCAAGGGAGAGAAAGAGAGAAAGAAAGAGAGGGTCAGATCTTCTCCTTACAGGAAACTTCCCTAGTCCCCAACTTGGGTGAGATCTGCCTAGAGGCAATATGCTAGGTCATGAAAGAGCATTGAATCAGGAACAGGAAGCTTGGGTCCTTTTTTCAGTTTTGCTATAACTAGCTTCGTGTGATCTTGAGAAAGTCAGAGAATAGCCTCTCTAGAAACCACATGTAAAATGAATCAGACCCCATTTATTGAATGGGTGAAGCCAGTTTCAACTTGCAAAAAGTTAAATTTTTTTAAAACAATGCCCATTTTCACTATTTTACTTGCATTTATAAGAATAAGTACTTAGCAAAGTATTTCTAACTAAAGGTTCTACATGATACCCTTTAATGAATGAAGATACTCTGTAAGGAGAGCTTATTACTGAAGAAACAATAGTGGCTTTGCAGCAGCTTTATCAAATTCTGAGAAAATTATTTAGAAATTAAAAAATGTTTTTACACTGTAATTAAATAGTTAACTGGACACGTACAAGTAAATGAAAGCTAAACATAGAAAAAAGATTACCCCAAAAATTCGGCTGAATACTTTCACAAATTTAACACATAAGGAGTTCCTGTGGCTTTTTCCTTGTTCAGTTTCCTGGCACTCTTTGTCAGACATCACAGGGGCCTCCAGGTTCTGCCGTAAGTCAGGATGTCTCCCTGAGGGAAGACAGGGATGAAAGAAAACATCCTGTTGACAGTTGTTATTCAGTCCCTCTAATTGCTACCCTCTATTTGAACTGGTGTCTTTTGGTGTTTGAGGAAAATAAGGAATAAGAAAAAGGGAAGAAATGGTCTTGAGCATGGTTATGAGAGTTAATCCTGAGCTTTTTGAATTAGCCTTTATATCTCTTTAAAAAGTAGAGTTTTCTTTCTACTCCATGGACTATCTTGGAGGAATAAGAAGTGTCCTGACTCGAGTTCTTGGAAGTGTCCTTTACATGTGCAATGAACATGAATGGGAAGTAGGACCACCTCCTCCTTCAAGGGAATTGTGCCTCTGACAATCAGGAATGGTGTGGCCTCTGTACAGAGTCAGATGTCCTGGTGGCTCCTGGAGACAAAGTCCTGAAGAGGCAGGGGCATTAGAGGCAATAGGGCGTTAGACACTCTGGGAAAGGAGGAGCTCTAGCCATCTAGGCAAGTCTCTTTTTGCCAGACCACTCACGTAGCATCTCCCTTGGGTCTCCACCATTCTCCTCTCCTTCTCTTGTTCTGCATCTATGAGGACATGGAGCTCCTCTTTGAGGATAACTGGTGACCCTGATTTGCTGTGGCAGGTGCACTCACCACTATTTTCTTGGCTCCAGTCCAAACCTGAGAGCAGACAGACAGTGCCTGGCTTGACATTGCTGGTGGCGAGGGGAAGAGTCTGGACCTTGTGGTTAAGGGTGGCAGGCTTAGCCAGCTTAATGAGCATGAGGTCATCCTGTGGGGAGCTGTGACTGTAGTTCCAGTAGCGGATAATCTGGATGGGGTTAATTGTCTGCTCTGTCCCATCTCGGACTCTGCTCTTGAAATTTCCCAGCATCAGTTTCAGATTTCTGGAGGGAGAAGGGGTTGCAGGTAGTTACTATCATCTTCATCACTAAGATATTGAATGTTACAATGTGCCAGACAATGTGCCAAATGCTTTCTCTGGATTATCTCATTTAACTCACAAGAAGTCTATTTTAATCCCCATTTTATAGATGAAGTAATTGAGGCACATAGGAGTAATTTACCCATGGTCATACAGTAAGTGGTGGAACCCTTAACCACTGTGTCCCTAAGGAGTGGAGAGGAAAATGATACATGCACAGAAATTTAAATTTTTCTCCTCTCTAGCTCCAGCCTATCAAATTGGGCAATTTCTATTTTGGTGGAGGCAGGAAGAATGTGATCACCTGAGTGGTGGATATCTCCTGTTTGTTTCACTAAATCCTCTAACAACTCTACTCCACACTCCTCTACATCTCTGGAAGGTGACATGTGTATTAAATCAGTGGGCTGTCTTGTCCTATGGCTTCTTGTGTTTTGGACAATAGAAAGCACCAGAAGGAGAAGAGTGAGGTTGGAGCATTTATCCTCCCAGCCCTGTTCCTGCAGTGTTGCCACAGATTAGCTGTGTCCCTTAATCAAAGGTTACAATTTCTATCAGGTGGTCACTTCATATAGTCATTTCTCTTTGTCTCTCTCTCTTCCTTCCATGAAAATACTCTCTTCCCGTTAAGCTTAGGGATGATAACCACATTTTCCTAATACTAACCCTAGAACTATTCTTTGTATTTTCTCTATAAAATCTCCATACCTTTGCAATTAGTTCTTTTTAAAAACTCTCCTTAATTTACCCAATTCAAGTGCATCATCAGTTACCTGCTGGGCCCTTAACTGACAAAATGCATTTATACTGCCAGTCACAAAACAAAAAGCTGATGGGAGACTGAGGAGGGATAATATGTGTAGCACAGCATTCCTCAACAGCAGCAATATCAGTATTTTGGGCTGAAAAAGTCTTTATTACAGGGACTATGCTGTGCATTGCAGGATGTTTTGCAGCATTCTTGCTCTGGCCTTTACCCACTAGATGCCAATAGCATGGCCCCCTGGTTGGGACAACCAAAAATATCTTCAGACATTGCAAAATGTACCCTGGGGGAAAATTTGCCCCTATTTAGGAACCACTGATTTAGAATGAGTAGTAGCTGTTTCGGGGGTGAAGATGCCCAGTACTCACGGTAGGTAGCAGTGAGCTGGGGCCAACACCCAGCTTGTTTTGATGAGGACACCCACACAAGGGTTAAAATGAGACTTGAGGTATACCAAATAGGGAGCATGGTCTTCTTTCTGCACAGATGAGTGAACTACAAAAAATGTCCCTGAGAAAATAATTAATGTCCTTAATATATGAAATGTTAGAACAAATAAGACAATCAACAGTTTCCTATTTGAAAAGGAATATGGATGATTTTAAAGAAGTAATCAATTGGCCAGGAAATGTGAACATATTCAACATTCTTTCTAATAAAAATGTAAATTAAGATAATATACCATTTTATTTAATACTTATAATAATCATTTTTCATTCAATATTGATAATATTTAATATAAGAAAGAGTATAATGAGAAAGATTCTCATTCACTGATTATAAATTGATTTTATCTTGTTGAAAAGCAATTTAGAAGTAGGCATCAAGAATTGTAAATTATTCATAAACTGTGACCTAATTATTCCACCCCCAAGAATCCACTCTAAAGACATAATCAGATACAGACAAATATTCTGAATGTGTGTTTATTTTGGCACTACTTATAATAGCTGAACATTGAAAACATAAATGTCTAATATGACAATGTTGGAGATTGAAATAAAGAGGCACAAGAATAAACGGAGCATCATATCTATTAAAATTATATTTATAAAGAATATTAAACAGGAAAGGAAATATTGATAGCATTTCTTTAAGTTAAAAATAACAATAAAATGTATCTATAATGTAACCCAATTGTCTAAAAACAAGTAAACAAATAAAAAATTAACCACTTAAATGCAAAAACATGTATTAAGTCTGGGAGTAAATTCAAACAAAGTGTTAACATGTGTTGACAGAAGTGAGATTATGAATGATGTATATTTTTTTCTCCTTTTAAAATCTCCAAATTCTCTAACAGGAATATATAATATTTTAATAAATAAATTATTGAAAAAAAAAGATGATAAAAGGGAGAAAGGCTAATTCTAGTACCAGAAATAAAGTACTGTTCTTGTCTTGGCTGCTCTCAGTACTTCTGTTAAACCTCCCCAAGCCTGGGTCTATACCTCACCACACCCTTCTTTGTGTGGTCATACAGTTAGAAACCCAAAGGGAAAAAGGGTGGATTATTAATAAGGTCAAGAGACATTGAGCTCTATACCAGGCACTGTTTTAAGTACTTTACATGGATTTATGTAATCTTTACAACAACTCTATAATGTACATAGCGATAGCCCCATTTTGACTGAAGGAACTGAAACACAGATGGATTAATTAACTTGCATAATCTCAAATACCTAATACATGATGCAACCTAGGCAGTCAGGAAGTGATGGGAAATGTCTCACCAGCAAATTCTGCCACCGGTAGAACTTCATGAAAGGCAGGGACTGCAGAGGTAGGGCCCTAGTATTTGATTCCCCCCCTCCACCTTCTCCATTCTGTGCATTATGAGTCTTGAAAGTTTTAGAAAAGGGGGAATATCAGGGGTCAAATGAGTTCATCATCCTTGTGACCACACTGGAACTTGTCCAGCGGGTGGTAAGGCTCACATTTTGGAATAACCGGGGAAAATACTCACTGTTGAATATTCCCCAGGGCAGGTGTGTGCCATAACCCACCCCACAGCTTAGCACTAGAAGGGTGGGCTCAGCCTTTCCTGGGAGACTTTGGATGGGGTCAAAGAGGGGAGATCCCTAATTCTGCTCATGACAGTATTTCTTGACTCTTCTTATGCATCCTTCACACATCCCACCTCTACCTCACCCATCCTACATTAACCAATGCTTACAGGACAGAGTAGAAGGTCTTGGATACATACCAGCAAGGATGCCCAAATAGAAGATAAATTTCATGGTGGTCCAGATCTTTCCCTGTGAGATGCAGAAGAAGATCAGCAGAGTATAGAGCCTCAGCTCAGTTGTCCCCTCAGGAACACCTGGTAGGGTCAGTGGATATCGTTAGGTATGGGGGCACTCAGTGGGAATGGAAAACAGCTCTGGGCACAAACAGAGGAGGGAGATAGCTCCAGATAAAGAGATGGAAGCACTTCTGCTCTAAGGACGGTGGGGGACTGTGCCTCTACTGTGGCCTTTCAGAGAAGGAAAAAGAAGCTTAATTCCTTAGACTCCTGGATTCAGGTCCCTCTGTCTGCTGCCCCAAAAGCCCATCTTCCTGAAGGTAGTTCAGATGTCTGTGGAAAATGGAGCTCTGGGTTCAGCACTTATCTTCCCCACAGTTTTTGGGGTCAGTGCTGTGGGAGACAGGATTCTTCACCTTAGCTCACGGAGACAGTGTCCCTTAGGTTTGCCCTGAACCCCCTAACAGTTAGTTGTACTCTCCCACAGCCACACCCATCTTTGTTACACTAGCTTACCTTTCCCTTTGATTACTGTTTCATCACTCGGGCATCATCGCCAGCTTGGTCTTTGTTGTCCTGATCAACAGCTTGAGCTAAGGTAAAGTAGAAATTAAAAGCATTCATAGAACAGTTATCTCGACAGATAACTTATTAATTACCCCAGTCAATCTTGGATAATCAGAAGCACAATCTAATAAGAAAAAAAGCAGGAACGCTAATAGCTAACATTCATTGAGCATTTACTGAATCCCAGGCGCTGGGCTAAGTTCCTTACAGAATTTTCAGAGGTGATTTTTTTATCAGATTAGTCTGAGATGTAGAGTTAATTAAATTGCAACACTGTAACCTTTTAAAGTTTCTTAAACCTATAATCCCGTCCTAATGTCACAACAACTCTAGAAAGAGGAGATAGGGCTGGGCTGGTATCAATTTTTTTTTTTTTCTGATCTGTGGGTGACAGAACCAAAGCAGAGAAAATTTAAGTGATTTTTCACAAAGTCACACATGGTGGAAAACTAGACATAGAATCTAGGTCTTGTTACTGGATACCAATAGATTTTCAACCATGTCCACCAGGCTTCAGCCAATCAACCAGCATGGATGTTATAAAATTGTTCAGTCCCTCACACAGGTTCCCTGAAGTGTGGAACAAAAAATACTCTCCTGAACCTCACAACAAACACAGAGGTGCACTGGGGAGCAGGACTGGTTTATGAAATGTCTTAAGATTCTAAGTGTTATTGAAAAGTTATGAGGGGGAGTTATAGAAAGTTTTCTGTGGGAAAGATGGGGTGGGATTAATTAAAACAGGTGAAAAGTTGAGAGAGAGATATGTTTTACTCTGAGGTTGTTCATTTTTAGATCTCTCGGACATATGATGGGTCAAGAAGTGAGTTTGTGGCCTGGTTTGGGAGTGCAAGGGCTCAGAGTAGAAAAGCGGGGTCAGTATCTAGGAAAAGATCTCTGCAGTCAACAGATTTTCTGGAGGAGGTAGGCACTAGTGACTACTACCTATCCATGATTTTCAAATTGGTGTCTCTAGCCCAGACTTCTGGTCCTACATATAGAACTGCCTCCTAGAAACCCTTGTTTATATCTCCTTTAGGCCCCTGAAATGCAGCATGTCAAAATTAAACTCCTTATTCCTCCAGACTTTCAAATTCACTCTTTTGCCCGTGTTCCTTATGTTAGGGGATAACTCTACCCTCCACTTGTTCGACTTCTCTCTTTTTCTTTCCACTAAATCCCAAAGTCTGTTCTACTTCCTGGAAGCTCTTGAATCCATCCCCGTCTTTCCATTCTCTGCTGTCATCCGAATCCAGGCCCTAATCTTGTCTCACTTGTACCTCTCTATCATTGCTCAACCTGACATTTTCTCTTTCACTCAGACTGCTTGTTTCCCTAAAGTGCAGATGAGATCATATTAATCTTCCTCTTAAAACTCTTGTGTAATTCCACACTGCCTCAGAGTAAAGCTCAAACCCCATAGCACAGTATAGGGGGCTCGCCCCACCCTCATCTCATCCTGTCTTTGCATCCTCTGTTCTCATTTCCTCTTTGCCACTGTCTTCCCACCCGCCCACCAACATACTTTTTTCCAGGTCTACTAAACGATTTTCAAGAGTGGGTTTTCTTGTTTTAACACTAATGACTTTTAAATTATTTAGCCTTTGAATGGTTCCTTTAGTTTGTCTATCCCATATATTTTTTCCTTTTTGTTTTAGGATACTGGTATATCTAATAATAGGGACATTATACTTAAAGCTTCTCCTTGAAAAAACAACTTTAGAATTGAATGGATGTATGTGTGTGTTTATGTGTGAGTGTGTGATAGTCAACATTTCCTCATATGTTTGTAAGTTTTTTGTTCTTAAGTTCTTTATCTACTAGCGTCATCATCGATTCCATATACACATGCTTCCATCTGTCTCCAGCCTCATTCCACAGAATATCTCAGGTTTATAGAGATGGTAAATCTATTATTGTGTCATTCTCACCATCAAACTGATTTTCTATTTAAGTAATATCATTTTTATATTTTGCTACCAAACTTTAATTATTCAATTTGAAAATGGCAGGTACAGAAAAAAGAGAGAGGGAGAGGGAGAGAGAGAGGGAGAGGAGGAGAGAGATTGAAAGAAGTCACGTCAGAGAGGGCAATGTAGTGATGACAATAGATTTAGAGATCTGGCAAGAGCTACTGGTGTTGGTATTGTTTGAAAACTTTATCCAAGTGTGTCTGTTGTTATGAGATATGACCTGTACAAGTGAAGCAATTCTGAGGAGTGTGCTGAGTGCAACTGACACGCATAAAGGGGAGGGGAGTCTGTCACACAGGGGGGTGGAAACATAGCTGCGTTTCATCAGAGTAGCACAGAGGGGAGAGGAGTCAATGGGACCTATAGAGGAGAGGGATGCTGGTCACACACTGGAGGGAAGAAGCTAGTGGAAAGAATTGAGAGGCCAGGGAAGACACTTGGGATGAATTTGAACTCCACAGAAGTGACTCCACAGAAGGTTCACTTGGCTCCTACTTTGAAATTCTTTTCCCTAAATAAGGTGGATAAAGCTAAGATTTTCAGAACCAATTTTTCCCAAGGGCAGGTGTCGGTATGACTGAGAAGATGATTATGAGTACTGATAGAGAGAGTGGGCAGGTATGTGACTGATGCATCCATTTTTACACCAAAGATCGAGTTTGGAAGGAAAGATCTCTAGACAACAGAATTTTGTAGAGGCCTCATCGCATTTTCCCACCTGTACCTTCCCTTGCTGTTCAAGGTCCCCAGGCAGGATATAAGTCCTGTCCTTGTTTTGTGCCTGTTTGTTCTCTCTACAACCTTATCCTCTGGACAGGATTTAGGCATCAACATGAAGGGTATCCTCCTATCAACTTTGCTGATGGTGACTGGTGAGTGACCGAAGCTATCTCTTTGTCAAGTTGATTATGACTGTATTGGGGTAATGCTGTAGTACTCTGTTAGAAAAGAAGAGCTGGTGAATCAGGACCATGAAAGTTTGGCAAAGAGGTAGTATACTAATCACGCTTTTCTGTACAGGATCCATCATTTCCAGGACCTAAGACATTTTGTTATGGGCTTCAAACTTCCTCTGAGTAACTGATAAGATTCTTGGGCTGAAACATGGAGGCATGCCAGAAAGAAGGATGGAGAGCTAAGACTGAAAGGGGGCATAGGAATTTATAAGACATAAAAAGCAGTAGCAGCAGGTATTCTGAAAAAAAAAAAAAAAGAACAAGAAAAATTTTGTTCTCTGAGCTTTAACATATAATGTGTAATAATAATAATAATAATAATCACTACCACCACCATAAAAGCATATATACTTTTATAGTGCTCCTTATATAACAGACATTACTCTGTTTTCTACATATTAACTCATTTAATTCTCATAACAACACTATGAGAAAAGTAGTACTATTATTCTCATTTTATAGATGAGGAAACTGAAGCACAGAGTAATTAAGTAACTTGCCCATAATGACATTAGAATGACTCCATAGTTAGGTAATTATGTTCTCCTAGTTAATAGTTATAGGGTCTGGGACAAGTAGCCTAACCGCTTTGAACCTCAGCTTCCTTATCTGTAATGCGAGAAAAATAATATCTATCTGTTAAGGTTGTGCAATGCTTCCTAAACATATATTAGAATGGTGGAGTTAATGAAGTTAAGTGGGGCAGAGGGTAGGGAGATTGTTTTAGACAGAAGAAACAGCAGTTGTGAAGGCTACAGTGCAGAGGAAAAAAGAGTAGTAAGAGTCTTACAGTAGAAAGTCTTCTAACCTTAATTTTAGAAATGATTCTGGATGTAATAGAAAGACTTTAAAGTGTTCTAAATATGAGAGTTATATGACCACATTTATGTTTTTAAAATATTCATGCAACTTCAGTATGGAGAATGGTTTTGGGTACAGACATAGGTTGTGAGTGGGAAGATCTGGAAGAGAAATTTAGGAGAGTATTGCAGGTCTCTGGGCAACAGAATTGACTAGGGTCGTGGCAGTGAGTACAAAATAAAGTAGAAAAATTACAGAGATAGTATAAGATAGAATCCATGATTAATTAGGTGTGGTGAATGAAAGACAGGAAAAAGTAAAGTATGCCATCCAGATTTCTGTTTGGGTGAGTGGGGGTAAAATTTATTAAAATGAGGAACACTGGAAAAGAAGTAAGTATTTGGGAAAGAAGACAAATTACAGTTTATTTACTTGGTTTGAGATGCTTTAGAGACATAAATGAATATTTTCAGTTGAATATAAGGGTTTGGAGATCGAGACAAGAATCTGAGTTGGGATACAGATTTGGGAATTTTTGGAATATTGACAGAATTTGAATTCATAGGAGTGGAATAGATTACTTGGAAAGAGTTTATGGAAAATAAGTGTGTAAAGGACATAACTGTCTTTTTTTGTTTTAAATTTTTATTTTAAAATACTTATAGATTTACAGGAAGTTGAAAAAATGTATTGTGAGTCCCATGTATCCTTCTAATCAATTTCAATCCATGGTGACATCTTGCATAACTATAGTATGATATCAAACCATGAAATTGACATGTGTACAATCCATAGAGGTTATTCAGCTTTCCCCAGTTTAATTTGTAATTTCAATCCATGGTGACATCTTGCATAACTATAGTATGATATCAAACCATGAAATTGACATTTGTACAATCCATAGAGGTTATTCAGCTTTCCCCAGTTTAATTTGTGTTTGTGTATGTTTGTGTGTGTGTTTGTATTTCTATGCAATTTTATCACGTCTAGGTTTCTGCATCCATCACCACTTTCAGTGTTGTCACTATTTTTTATTTTAGCCATTCTGTTAGGTGTGTAGTCTTATCACATTGTAGTTTTAATGTTAATTCACTCAACGGCTTATGATGTTGAATATCTTTTATGATCTTATTTGATATATGTATATTCTCTTTGATGAAGTGTCTGTCCTTTCCTTTTGCCCATTTTCTCAATAGATTGCTTTTTTGACTGTTGAGTTTTGAGACTATTTTACACAGTCTAGACACAAGTACTTTGTCAGATATGAGATTTGCACATCTTTTTTTCTCTGCTCCATAGCTATTCTTTAAATTCCCTTTACAGAGTCTCTCGTAGAGCAGACATTTTTAATTTTAATGAGTTCTAATTTATCAGTTTTTTTCTTTCATTGATTTTGGTTTTTTTTTTTTCCTTTTTTTTTGTCTTTTTTCGTGACCAGCAATGGATCGCAACCCTCAGTGTAGGGTTCCCCTTTCTCTGCATCCTCACCAGCATTTGTTATTCCCTGTCCTTTGGATAACAGCTACTCTAACTGGGTTCAGATGATATTTCAGTGTGGTTTTGACTTACAGTTCCCTGATGCTGAATGATGTCACACATTTTATCATGTGTCTGTTGGCCATTTGTATATCTTCATTTGAGAAATGCTTATTCAACTCCTTTGTCCAATTTTTAATCAGGTTACTTGTTTCTTTACTGTTAAGTTGTCTGAGTTTCTCATATATTCTGCATATTAATGCCTTGTCCAATGCATAGTTTGCAAATATTTTCTCCCACTCTGTAGGTTGTCTTTTTGCTTTGTTAATTGTTTTCTTTGCTGTACAGAAGCATTTTAGTTTGGTATAATCCCATTTGTTTATTTTTTGTTTTGTTGCCTGTGCTTTTCAGGTCTTATTCATAAGTCCTACCTCCTGAAGTATTTCCCCCTATGTTTTCTTTTGGGAGTTTTATAGTTTTAAGTCTTATATTTAAGTCTTTAACCCATTTTGAGTTGATTTTTGGTATATGGCAAGAGATACAGGTCCAGTTTCATTCTTCACTATATGGATACACGCTTTTTCCCAGTACCATTTATTAAAGAGGCAGTCTTTTTCCCTAATGTATGTACTTGGTGCCTTTGTCAAAGATCAGTTGGCTGTAAGTATGTGGGTTGATTTCTGGGTTCTCTATTCTGTTTCATTGGTCCAAGTGTCCGTTTTTATGCCAGTACTATGTTGTTTTAGTTACTGTAACTTTGTAGTATAATTTGAAATCAAGTAGTGTAATTCCTCCAGCTTTACTTACTTACTTACTTACTTATTTATTTATTTATTTATTTATTTATTTATTTATTTATTTATTTATTTATTTGCTCAGGATTGGTTTGGCCATTTGGTGTCTTTTCTTGTTCCATATGAAAATTAGGATTTTTTTTTCTATTTCTGTGGAGAGTGTCATTGGTATTTTGATAGGGATTGCATTGAATCTGTAGATTGCTTTGGGTAGTATGGCCATTTTGATGATATTCTTTCCATCCATGAACGGGGATATCTTGTCATATCTTTGTGTCTTCAGTTTTTTTCACCAACGTTTTATAGTTTTCATTGTAGAGGTCTTTCAGCTTCTTTGTTAAATCTAATCCTAAATATTTCATTTTTGAGGTAGATATTGTGAATGGGATTACCTTCTTGATTTTGTCTTCAGATATTTTGTTATTGGCATATAGGAAGGCTATTGACTTTTTGTGTGTGTTGATTTTGTATCCTTCACTTTACTGAATTCATTTATTAATTCTGGTAATTTTTTGGTGGGAATCTTTAAGGGTTTTCTATGTATATGATTACGTCATCTGCAAATAGGAATAGTTAAATTACTCTGCTCCATTTTGGATGCCCTTTATTACTTTCTCTTGCCTGGCTGGCTAGAACTTCCAGAAGTATGTTGAATACGAGTGGGGAAAGTAGGCATCCTTGTCTCGTTCCTGATCTTACAGAAAAAGTCTTTAATTTTTCATTATTTGGTATGATATTAGGTGTGAGTTTGTCATATATGGCCTTTCCTTTTATATCTAATTTGTTGAGGATTTTTTTTTCCTTTTTGTCTTTTTTCGTGACTGGCAGCGGATCACAACCCTCAGTGTCACGCCCGTACCGGACCGGGACCGGCAACGGGATCGCAACCCTCGGTGTTGCGCCCGCACCTCATTCAGCCAGTGAGCAGCCGGTCTGTATGTGGAATCCGAACCCTTGGTGGGAGCGCCGCCGCGCTCCCAAGCGGCGCACTGTAGCAGTGCACCACTGGGCTGGCCCGGGTTGTAGGATTTTGTCAAATGCTTTTTCTATGTCTTTTGAAATGGTGATATGGTTTTTATCATTCATTTTGTTGATGTGATGTATCACATTTATTGATTTGCACATGTCGAACCATCCTTGCATCCCTAGGATGAATACCACTAAATCATGGCAAATGATCTTTTTAATGTGTTGTTGCATTAAGTTCACTAGTGTTTTGTTGAGAATTTTTGCATCTGTGTTCATTAGGAATATTGGCTGTGCAGTTTTCTTTTTTTTTGTTGTGTCTTTTTCTGGTTTTGGCATGAGGATAATGCTGGCCTCGTAGGGTGAGTTTAGAAGTAGTCGATCCTCTTCAATTTTTTGGAATAGTTTGAAAGAATTGGTATTAGTTCTTTGAATGTGTGGTAGAACTTGGCAATGAAGCTGTCCAGTCCTGGATTTTTCTTTGTTGGAAGACCTTTTATTGCTGTTTCAATCTCATTACTTGTTATTGGTCTGTTTAAGTTTTTCTCCATATCCTTCCAGCATTTTATATTTTCTATCTTGCTTATTATAGCCATTTCTAACTGGAGTGAGATTGATATCTCATTGTGGTTTTAATTTATGTTTCTGTGGTTATTAGTAATTTTGAGCATTTTTTCATGTGCTCTTTGGCCATTTGTATCTCTTCTTTTGAGAAATGTCTATTCAGGTTCTTTGACATTTTGTTTTTGGTTTTTGTTTTGGTTTTTTAGAAATGGAGATTTACATGAATGACTTTGTTTTTCTTTAAAAAGATTAATAAAATTTGTAAACCTTTATCTAGATTGAACAAGAAAAAAAGAGAGAAGACCAAAATTACTAAAATCAGAAATAAAGCAGGGGCATTATTACATTCTGATTATGGTTTTTTGTGGTGGTCAGATTTAGTTTATTTCTCTTTCTTGTTTGCTTTTTTGTTCTACCAATGGGTTTTGTTCTTTCTTATATATTCATGGTAGTGATTATCATTTTTTAGATTCCTGATGCCAGACTACCTTGAGGTTTTCTTTTATGGCTGGTCATGTGGTGGTGAACTCCTGCAGTTTTTGTCTGGAAAATACACCATTTTTCCCTCGTTTCTGAGGGATAGCCTTGATGGGTATAGTATTATCTGGCAGTTTTTTTCTTTAAGTGTTTTGAATATATCATCCCATTTTCTTTTGGCCTGTAGAGTTTCTGTTGAGAAGTCTGCTGTTAGTCTGATAGGGGCTCCCTTAGAGATGACTTGATGCTTTTCTTTTGCTTCTTTTAAGACTCTTTCTTTGTCTTTGAGCTTTGCCAGTTTGACTATACTGTGTTTTAGAGAGGATTTTTTTTGGGTTGAATCTGTTTGGGGATCTTTGAGCTTCCTGGATCTGAAGGTCTGTATCTCTTCCTATACCTGGGAAGTTTTCCATTATTATTTTGTTGAATAGGTTTTCCACACCTTTTCCTTTCTCCTCCCCTTCTGGAACACCCATGATTTGAACGTGCACTTAGGTTGTTTGCTAGCTCTTAGATTTTATTCATTTTTTAAAATTCTTTTTTCTTTTTTTTTTTGTTTTGTCTGCCTGGGCTCTGTTGAAAAGACTGTCTTAAAGATCAGAAATTATTTCATCTGCTTGTTCTAGCCTGCTGCTTAAATAATTGGTTGTGTTTGTTGAGTGCATCTTTCTGTTCCATGAGTTCTGCTACATTCTTTTTTTAAGGTATTAGTCTCTTTGTAAATTTCCTCCTTCATATCCTGGATTTTTTTTCTTGTTTCATTATGTTTTCTAACTGAGTCTTCTTGTATCACCGTGAATTTCCTTAAGATTGTACCTCAGAATTCCTTTTCAAGTCATTTTAAGGTATTCCTGCTCTATAGGGTCTGGTATTTGAGAATCACTATATTCTTTTGGTGGTGTCATGTTTTCTTGGGTTTTTGAATTTCTAGTATCTCTACATTGATGTCTGGTCATCTGGTAGAGCAGTTGCTTCTTCTATTATTCTGGAGTGGGGCTTGAGGAGAGAGATGTCCTCTTCTTTTTCCAGTCTCCGCTGGTGACTCTCCTTATGTCAAGGCAGTCAAATATGTGGTGGTCCATCTGCACAGTGCCTGTGGCTACTGCTGTGCTGTTGAGTCTCTTTTGCAGCAGCTGTGGCTGTGGTGGGCCACATGCACAGAAGTGGTGTTCTTGGTGTGCTCCTTGCCTGTTTCTGGGCAGGGGTTGCTACCCTTTGCTACTGCCTAAGACCCCAGGTATGCTCTGTTTCTTGCCTGCTTCTGGGCAGAGGGGGCTGCCCTGAGCTCCTGCCTAGGACCCTGGACATTCTCTGCTTCTTGCCTGTCCCAGCTGGAGGCAGGCTGCCCTCGGCTCAGCTCTTGCCATCTTTGCCCATTTTTAAAATGGGTTGTTTTTTTCTGTTGAGTCATTTAAATTCCTTATATATACTGGATATTAGCCCCTTGTCTGATGTGTGGTTGACAAACACTTTCTCCCATTCTGAAGGTTGTCTCCTCATTTTGTTGACAGTATCCCTTGCTGTGCAGAAGCTTTTTAGTTTTATGTACTCCCATTTACATATTTTTACTTTAGCTGCCTGTGCCTTGGAAGTCTTGTTCAAAAAAACATTGCCCACTCCCATTTTGTGTAGCATTTTCCCTATGTTTCCTTCTAGTAGGTTCATAGTTTTTGGTCTTAAATTTAGGTCTTTGATCCATTTTGAGTTGATTTTTGTGTATGGTGAGAGAGAGGGGTCCAGTTTTAATCTTCTGCATGTGGATATCTAGTTTTCCCAGCACCATGTTTTGAAGAAGTTGTCCTTTTCCCATTGCATATTTTTGGCATCTTGTTAAAAATCAGTTGGCTGTATATAAATGGGTGGGTTTATTTCTAGGCTCTTTATTCTATTCCATTGGTCAATTGTCTGTTTCTATGCCAATATCATGCTGTTTTAGTTACTATAGCTTAATAGTACATTTTGAAGTCAGTAAGTGTGATGCCTCCAACTTTGTTCTTTTTACTCAAGATTGCTTTCACTCTTTAGGATCTTTTGTGATTCCATACAAATTTTAAGACCTTTTAAAAAAAAATTTCTATTTCCATGGAGAATGTCATTGGTATTTTGATATTTTTATTGATCTTTTGCATTGTTTTTAAAAATCTCTATTTATTTCTGCACTGATGTTTGTTTATCTCCTGGTATTGATTTTGTGTTTGGTTTGCTCTTGTTTTCCAGATTCCTGAGGCGTAACTTTAGGTTGTTTATTAAGAGTCTTTCTCTTTTTTGATGCAGGCATTTATTGCAGTGAACTTCCCTCTTAGAACTGCTTTCTGTATATCCCATGGTTTCTGGTATGTTGTGTGGTCTGTGTATCCCATGGTTTATGGTATGTTGTGTTTTCATTTTCATTTGTATCTGGGAAGTTTTAAATGTTTTTATTGATTTCTTTTTTGGCCTATTCATTGTTTACAAGCATATTTTTAAATTTCTATGTATTTGTACAGTTTCTACTGTCCCTTTTGTTGTTGATTTCTAGTTTTATTCCATTGTGGTCAAATAAGGTGGTTGATATGATTTTGATTTTTTGAAATTTGTTGAGACTTGTGTTGTGTCCTAACATAGAAAAATTTCCATGTGCTGCTGAGGAGAATGTGTATTCTGCAGCTGTTGGATGAAACATTCTATAAAAGTCAGACCTATAGTAGAGATTGATTCCGAGTTTCCTGGTTCATTTTCTGTTTGGATGGTCCTTTGCTGAAAGAGGGGTATTAAAATCCCCAACTATTATTCTGTTGTAGTCAGTCACTCGTGTTAGTTCCAATAGTAATTGCTTTATATAGCTGGGTGCTCTGGAGTTGGGTGTGTGTGTGTGTGTGTGTGTGTGTGTGTACACACACATTCTTGTTACATCCTCTTGTTGAATTATTTCCTTTATCATTATATAATGACCTTTCTTTTTTTTTTTTTTAACTTTCCTTGGTTTGCAGTCTATTGTATCTGATATAAGTATAGCTACTGCTGCTGTTTTGGTTTTTATTTGCATGAAATATCTTTTTCCATCCCTTCGCTTTCAGCTGGTGTGTGTCTTTATCAGTTAAGTGAGTTTCTTTTAGGCAGCATGTTGTTGGTTTGATTTTATAATCCATTCAGCTACTCTGTGTCCTTTAATTGGGACATTTAATCTGTTTACATTTAGGGTTATTATTGCCAATTCTTCTTGAAATATGTAGTAGAAATTTTCAAGGAAACCATCTGAATTTAGTGATTTAAATTGAAATTTTAATTTCTTTAATTGTTACTGTATTACTCATATTGTCAACTTTATCTTCTTTGAATTTTGGGAACTTGTAGTTTTTGAGGTTTGCATTCTCACCAGCAATGCATGAGAGTTCCTGTTGCTCCACATCCATGCTAGATTTTGGTGGTGCCAGTGTTTTGGATGTTAAGCATTCTAATAGGGTGTGTAGTTGTATATGATTGTTTTATTGCAATTTCTTGATAATATATGATGTTCAACATATTTTCACATTCTTATTTGCTATCTGAATGTCCTCTTTGGTGAGGTGTCTGTTCAGATATTTTGCTTATTTTAAAAGTTGGGTTGTTTCATTGTTGAGTTTTAAGAGTTCTTCATATATTTGGGATACCACCTGTCCTTAATAACATATGTATTTTGCAAATATTTTCTCCTAGTCTGTGGCTTGGCTTTTCATTTTATAATAGCATTTTTCACAGAATAGAAGTTTTCAATTTTAATGAAGACCAATTTATCAATTTTTTCATGAATTATGTGTTTGATATTGTACTACAAAATTATTGCAAAACACAGTATCACCTAGGTTTTCTCATATGCTATCTTCTAGAAATTTTATAGTTTTGCATTTTATATGTTCTATGATCCATTTAAAGGTAATTTTTGTACCAAGTATGTGTCTTGTTTCATTTCTTTGCATGTGAATGTCCAGTTGTTTCAGCATTTGTTGAAAAGATTATCATTTCTTCATTGAATTGCCTTTTTTGATTTCTTTTATCAGAGTTATATACTTTTTCTCATATAGATTTTGTATACTAGATTTATTCCTAGGTATTTCATTTTTTGGTGCTAAATGTAACTGGTATTGTGTATTTTTTTTTCCTTTTTGTCTTTTTTCGTGTCTGGCAACGGATCACAACCCTCAGTGTCGCGCCCATACCGGACTGGGGCCGGCAACGGGATCACAACCCTCGGCGTTGCGCCCGCACCTCGCTCAGCCAGTGAGCGGGAACCGGTCTGTATGTGGGATCCGAACCCTCGGCGGGAGCGCTGCCGTGCTCCCAAGCGGCGCACTGTAGCAGTGCACCACCGGGCCGGCCCTTTCTTTTATTTCTGACATTAGTAATTTGTTTGTTCTCTCTTTTATTCTTGGTTAATCTGGTTGGAGGTTTATCAATTGTATTGATATTTTCAAAAACCCTGATTTCATTTATTTTTGTATTATTATACTGTTTTAATTTATTTGATTTCTGCACTAATTTTTATTATTTTTATTTTCTTCTGCTAAGTTTGGATTTAATTTCCTCTTCACTTGCACATTTCCTAATGCAGAAGCTTAGATTATTGATTTTAGATTTTTTTCTCCCTCCCAAATTACATATTCAATGTTTTAAATTTTCCTCTAAGCACTGCTTTTGCTGTACCTCACACATTTTGGTAGACTGTATTTTTAGTTTCATTTAATTCAAAATATTTTTTAGCTTTTCCTGAGACTTCTTTGACCCATGTGTTATGTAGAAGTATGTTGTGTAATCTCAAAATATTTTGGTATTTCCCATCTGTCTTTCTGTTATTGACTTCTAGTTTAATTCCATTCTGGTCTGAGAGCACCTTGTATTATTACTTCTTTCAAATTTGCTGAGATGTGTTTCAGGCCAAAGTTATGGTCTGTCTTGGTGCATGTTCCATGCAAGCTTGAAAATATTGTGTTTTCTGCTGATGTTAGATGAAATAATCTATAAATATTTATTAAAGCCATGTGATTGATGGTGATGTTCAGTTCAATCATAATTCTTATTTTCTTTCTGTTGGATATATCAATTATTGGGGTATTGAAGACTCTATCTATAGTAGTGGATTTGATTATTTCTCCTTGCAATTCTATCTTTATGTTTATGTCTCACTATTTTGATGTTCTATGGTTAGATGCATATTAAGAATTATTAAGTATTCTGGGAGAATTGGCCCTTTTATTATTATGTAACCATTTTCCGTATCCACTCATCCGATGATGGACATTTGGGTTGATTCCAGCTCTTGGCTATGGCCCTTTTATTATTATGTAATGCCTCCTCTTTATCCTTGATAATTTACCCTCCTCTGAAGATGGTTTTGTCTAAATATCCACCATATTTGTAACTTTTTAATTTGTGCCTGTTCTGTGTTTTTTGTCTTCTCTTTATCTGCTTTCTCTGACTTGAGCATTTAAAAAAATTCCATTTTTCCTCTTCTTTTAGCATACCAATTATCATCTAGTGAGTTTTTTATTTTCGTTTCTGAATTTTTCAGTTCTACAATTCTCCTTTTTGTTTTTACATCTTCTATCTCTTTGGTAAGATCTTATATTTTTAAAAACTTTGTTTCATGAGTGTTCATATTTGTTGTCAAAGTACTTTTATGACTGATACTGTAAAATTCTTGTCAGATAGTTCTGTCATCTTAGTCCTATTAGTGTTGGCATCTATTGACCGTCTTTTCTCATTCAAGTTATAGGTGTTGTTTCATTTGTTAATGAAGATATGGAAGGGCTGGACCATCTCCTCTACTTATTATACCTGAATTCCAGTTACCAGCCCTGTGTGGGGATTCCGATTGCTCCTCAGTGGGTGATAACGGCTGCACACTGCTTCTTACCGTAAGTCATGGTATCTGTTCACTCTGCTCCAAGGCTCCAAGGTTGGGACTCAACACTCCTTTTGGGAATTCTACAAAACCTGTGCTCATCAGGAAATCCTAGGGGGGTATAAAGGTGGAAGGGAGCTCAGCTATTATGTAGTAGGGATCCAATTTCATATTTGATAAAACTTGACTAAGGAATGTCTCACTTTTAACACATCCAGAAAAGAAAAATAAATATGGTAAAATATAATATCTTACATATATGTAAAAATAGCTCCCAAAACCTGTTCTTAATATATTTTTAAGATTCATCCAAAGTGTTAAGTGTGTCACTGTATTTCCTTTTCACTGCTGTATAATATTTCAGTGTGAATATCACACAATTTGTTCATTATTTTCTCAGCAGATATTTAAGTTATTTACAGTTTGTGCTATTTTGAAGAGTATTGCTATAAACGTATTTTTACCATGTACCTTGGAAAGTATTCTTGTGTATACATCTGCAATATATACAGTTGGCCCTCTGTATCCATGGGTTCTGCATTCGTAGATTCAACCAACTGTGGACTAAAATATTTGGGAAAAAAATTGCATCTATACTAAACACATACAGACCTTATTTCTTGTCATTATTCCTTAAATAATACAGTATAACAACTATTTGCTTAGCATTTACATTGTATTAGGCATTATAAGTAATGGAGAGCTGATTTAAAGTATATGAGAGGGTGTGCATAGGTTATATGCAAATACTACATCATTTTATATCAGATCTTGAGCATCTGCAGATTTGGTATCTAGGGGAGACCCTGGAACCAATTCCTCATGGATGCTCAGGGATTACTGTTTATATATTGGTGTATATCTGCAAATACATCTTCTACTGTATATCTCTAGAGTATGTAATTAGGAGTGGAATTTCTCGGTTGTAGAGGATGCAGATATTCACTTTTATACACCATCCAGTAATTTATGATTTTCTCCAACATTAGGAATTGTCAAACTTTCTATTTTTTGTAGACTAAGTGTTAAATATCTTGTTATGCTCTTAATTTTATTACCTTTATTATGGTGATTAACATCTTTATTCCTAATCCTCCTCCTCCTCCTTCTTTTGCCAATGTTTCTTTTGGGAACAGTTTTGTAAGTCTTTTGAACATTTTCTATATTAATTTTTTTTTAAAAAAAATGCTTCCTTGGACTTCTACAAATGCTCTAGATATTACTCTTTTTTTCTGTTCTATATGTTGTAAATATCTTCTTCCAGTTTGTGGCTTGATCTCTTTAAGGTGTATTTTGATGAATGAGAGTTTTTAACTTTAATACAATTTAATTTAACAACTGAATTATTCATCTTTATTTGTGTTTATTGTGCATTGTGCCTAGTTGAACATATTCTTTATGACCTTCAAATCAGAAGTAAATTCCTCTAAATTTACTTCTACAGATTTTAAAGTTTTGATTTTCATAGTTAAGTATTTATATCATTTGGAATTGATTTTTTTGTGTGTATGAGATGTAGTAGGGATCCAATTTCATATTTTATAGCATAGTAAACTAAATATCCAAGTACCATTTATCTAATGGTTCTTTCTTTTCTCAATGACTTACAATGCCACTTCAGTCATCTGTCAAAGTTTCATCTCTACATGCGTCTGTTTCTGAGCTCCTTATCTTGTTCCATTGATCTATTTATTATAATAGATGAGCTACAATGTCTTAATGATGATTTATTTATTAGAGACCAATACTACAATGTCTTAATGATTATGACTGTCATACTTTGTGATGTCTGACAGGGTAAGTCAGCCATCTTCTTCTTCAGAAACACTTAGATATTCTTTGCCCTTTATTTTAAATAAATTTTGAAATCAACATGTCAAATTCCATGTAAAACACTATTGGGGTTTTACTCGATGTTGCTTTGCCTCTTTATATCAGTTGGGAAAAGTTGATATTTTTATGATATTGATTCTTTCTAGCCATGGATCTAGAATATATCTCTAGGTTTTTTTTAAAGCAAGAAAGGAGATTGATCTTAGGAACAGACATCAAAGCCATTTGGTAAACACAGATACGCAAGAGTTACTACAGCTGGTTTCGATGTTGCTTTGCCTCTTTATATCAGTTGGGAAAAGTTGATATTTTTATGATATTGATTCTTCCTAGCCATGGATCTAGAATATATCTCTAGGTTTTTTTAAAGCAAGAAAGGAGATTGATCTTAGGAACAGACATCAAAGCCATTTGGTAAACACAGATACGCAAGAGTTACTACAGCTGGTTTCAGTAATAAATTGGGTCTAACATTTTATCAAGTTGTATAATTAAAACACCAATATTTAGTAATTCTCAAGGTACAAAGATGGAGGAGGGGGCTCTAAGTGATCTGTCATTTAGACAGACAAGGGAGAGAATCTTATCACTAAAGGTTTCTTCCCTTCTCATTGTAATATATCTCCTAAATGAACAGTCTTGCTCTTGTTAAAATTTCCTCAAGTAGCCACTGCAATTTCTTATTGTCCTTGGACAGTTATGCTAATTAGAGACATGTCGCATCAATTTAACTATAAGGGGAGCATGTATTTGGTCTAGATGACCAAACAGACTTGTATGATCCAATGAGAACTGTGGTCAGCAGAAAAAACAACCAGGCCAAAGACCAGTCATCCCCAGTTTGGGACTTAGCAAAACCCTGAGCTCCAAGCAGATGAAACTCAGCAGAGCAGTTCTCAGGAAAACAAAAACAAGACTAAGGAAAGTTATTATAATGTTTCATGAAAGTGACCCAAGGCAAAGTTCATCTAAAGGATGCTAGTCTGATGCAAGCTTCTTAACTTGTCAGTCCTTGGGGTTGGCTCAAGGATAAACTTATCAGGCCTCTTCCTGTCCTCTCTCTTTGGAGTTTGTAAACTCCTCCAAAAGTGACAAGGGCAAACTGAGGGACAAATGGTACTGTTGTTAGGAGATAAAATAAACTTACCATTTGGGAGCTCTACAAAGAGAAGTTGGTGCTCAGTGCCAATGTGGTACCTATCTCTCTATCATGGTTGGAGAAATCCCGAGTGGGAGATTCAGGGGCCTTAGAGTATTGCTGTTGTGAAGTTACAGTCTCAAGCCATGTTAGTGAGTAGATCTCAACTGGATCTTGGTGGAACATCCAGGATTTTTGACTATTGTTTTCCTAAAGGACCACCAGATAAACCTGTTAATCTAGAAGAGCTTTGATGGAGATGAGCAGAGCATCGTATATTCAGGTTATCCTCTGTAGTTTTTTAAAATGTATATTCATGAGATACAAAGCTAATTGTCACCCCTCGTGCCCATGATGTGAGGGCCAGATTCATACTGGCAGCATATCCATTACCAGAAATTACTTTAGTACCTCATGTCCCCACCCAGTTATCACTCAACCTCCCTCTCCCTCCCCCTCTCCCCCCCACTCCTGCTTTGTAGCCCTAGGAATATTCGCTCCTTCTGTAGGACCACCACACTACTGTGGTATTTCTTTCCTTCCTTCTTTCTCTCTTAGCTCCCACATATGAGTGAGCACATGTGGTATTTATCCCTCTGTGCTTTGCTTATTTTACTCAACATAAGTTTCTCCAGGTTCACCCATGTTGTTGCAAATGGGAGTGTTTCATTCTTTTTTTATGGCAGAGTAGTATTCCATAGTGTATATAAACCACAGATTCCTTATCCAATCATCATCAATGGACATTTAGGTTGGTTCCACATCTTGGCTATTGTTATATTCCATGCTCTTCGATTGGAAGAATTAGCATTGTGAAAATGTCTATACTACCCAAAGTGATCTACAGATTCAATGAAATCCCCATCAAAATACCAATGACCTTCTTCACAGAAATGGAAAAAACAATCTTACCTTTCATATGGAAAAACAAAGTACCCTGAATAGCCAAAGCAATCCTGAGCAAAAAAAAAAAAAAAAAAAAAAAAAAAATCTGGAGACATAACACTACCTGATTTCAAATTATACTGCAAAGCTATCGTAACCAAACGGCATGGTACTGTTATAAAAATAGACATTCAGCCCAGTGGAGTAGAATTGAGAACCCAGATATCCTCTGTAGTTTTAAAATGCCTTAACTCTCTAAACTCTTATTCACTTCCTTAGTACAATCTCACATCTTCTATCCACCCCAACTCTCAAAGGAGGCTCCTTAATAGAACCTACTACTTTCACAGACTAGATCATCATTTTCTCTGCTTCTTTCAGCTGTTTCCATGTCTTGAATTGCAGCCTCTCTCTGGAACTATGCTAAGAGAAAAGCCCAAGTCATTGCATTGCTTAATTCCTGGAGGCACAATTCACATCACAGTGTATGTGAATGGCAACCTATTGAATTGTATGGTGCACTAAATATATGGCCACATGTTGCAGCTACAGACGAAAGGTCAAATAGAAAGAGATGAGAGGAGAAGGCTAAATGGGTTACTATAGTAGGAAATTGTGTTTCTCTCTCTCTCTCTCTCTCTCTCTCTCTGACTATCTTTGTGCTGTGTGATGGTATCGATAAGTCATATGTTTCCTTTCTCTCCTTCATTTTCCAGAGATCTCCAGGTCATCTTTCATGGTGGTTCCCGAAACTTTCAAGAGTTTACTGGGGAGATTCTACCTTATGAGAAGATCATAATTCACCCAAACTTCACTGTCACTTCACCTAAAAATGACATTATGCTGATAAAGTTGGCTGTATCTCTTACCTTCTTCTCCACGAGTTTTCAATTGCCTACTCTCAAGAAGAGCAGAGTTAACAATTGCTTGATTCACACCTGGAAAAGGAATAAAGAATTTATTGGTGAGTGACTGTCAAAGAGAAGAGTTAGTTGTGTTCTTGGATATATTCACAATTTCAGGATTTCTTAAAAATTAGGAGAAGGAATCTGAACTTACAGGCCTAGTGCCAGATTCCTAAATATGTATACAAAGTCAGAAAAGGTAAAGCAATATTGACTCTGTAGACTAGGAGGTGATCTCCGTCAGAGCCTTTGGAATAAAATTTTAAATCAAGATGTTATATGTATGTAACAAATTGGCACACACTGCGGGGGGCTGGGATTCAGAGATCTATGTTTGATTATTGGTTCTGCCCTTCATTATAGGGTTTTGGATAAATTCCTTACCTTCTTTGAACCTTAATTTGAAAATTGGTGACAATCGTATTTTCGCTTTTACCCAACAGAAGTAATATTATTACCAGTTATAACAATAACTAGTTATCAGCACTAATATATGTACCTGGTACTAAAGCATCTTGTGCAAAGGTACATCAAAAGGTTCATGGGAAATGGAATTAAAAGATAATAAACATCTCTTCATGAACTTTTTAATGACTCTCCATGCATATTGCATAATCTTCACTGTTCATCATGTAAATAAGTTTTCTTATGATTTATATCCTATAAGTGAAGAAACCAAGACTGAGAGAGATTAATTCATTGGCCAATGTCACAAACTTGGTGATGGAAGAGGTTGGATTTAGATCTTGGTTGATCTTGGCTGAATGTCTTCCCACTGACCATTCCTTGATGCTTCTGTCAGAGAAGAAAAATGGAGCAGGAGGTTACATTTAATTTATGGTACATTCCGTCAGTTTTTCCTCTGCAGTCCATTTTAACTGAGAGAAAGCCTTGAAGGAGGAGGAGGAGGAAGGATGCCTTCTGAAAATACAAACAAATGAAATTTTACTTTACTTCTGTACTTAGGAAATCCAGACAGTACTCTGCACAACATTAAGACTTGGTTGAGCACTGATTTAATCTGCCAAAAATTACTGGATGAAAAATTCCTTGAAGACATGTTATGTGCAGGATATATACTAGGAAGCAAAGAGCAATGCCAGGTAACTTTTCTTATCTCATTTGCTTATAAGTTCAGTCTCTGCTCTTTTCTTTGTCTTCGTGTCTCTGTTATCTACCATCCTTCACTGAGGGAGTGAATTTTGCAGTCAGGCTAAGAGTCTTCAGTTAAGAGTAAGGGGCTGAAGAATAATAACTCTCTCTCTTCCACTGTGTTAGAAATGAGAGAAATAAATTTTTGGAGATTGTAAAACTTTCTTTCAACTGGTTTGAAATTTCTGACTAAGGATGACTGGGAGGTCGGGTTAATTAGTGTGGTGGAAAGAAACTTTTATACTTTTTTCTTATATACTGGTACTCTTTGCATGAAAAATGTAGTATCTTGTTTTTGTTCAGGTGTTAAGGATTTCTCAGGTGAAGGGAAATCCTTATGCCCTCTATCTCTCTCTGGCAGGTTGTCAGAGCTGCACCAATCATATGTGGCAATGAATTACGAGGAATTATGTCGTGGTCAACTGGCTGTATTTTGACAGGACACATTAGTGTCTTTACTAACCTCTACAGCTACATTCCATGGATCAAGAACAATATTTATAGAAAACAAGTGGACACAAACCTCCATTGACATCCTTCCCTCCCACCTGATCCATGGCAACCACACTGGGTATCTCAGTCCCAGTCTTTCCTGCTATCTCGGCTTACCTGGAATTTCAATAGAGATCATTGATTACTACTGAGTGTTGGTATGACTAGTTTCTTTAGCAGTTTCTCTGCTTTTTTCCATCCTGTAAATAAGTGTTCATAACATTGAAAACATAAATGCCAGTCTCAAGAAGTGGAGTTAATCAAGGAAGCTTTTTGGATTCTATCAACTCAGATACTTATGTTAAAATAGTCTCTGCTTTATCCTAAGAAGACAAAAACAAGTGGAAATGAGGGACAAAAACTATGAGGAGTCTATTAAGGCAGATGTAAACCATATAGTTGAGCAGTAATTTGCTGAAAATTACTTAGATCATTTAACAATTCTTTGAATGACCAAGTGTGTCCTGGGAGAGAGAGAGAGAATTTATGGGTGGTTGTAGTTTGTTTGCATCAACTACTTAAAAGATCTATAGATTCAGGTTTTGCTTAGATTTGCTGAGGCCACCCAAGATCAGTGTGATGTTTGTAGTAAGAATTTCTGCATTTTGAACTGCAGCTGTAATGACCATTACAAATATCGAAGGCTTCATAAATGGTAGGATGGATTTTTTTTCCAACATAGTTTCCTTTCGGTTTACTACTTTTTTATTTGTTTAAATCACATGCCCTTTATTAAAGGAGAACAAAGTGGTGGAGTTAATGAGCATTTTGTCTGGGAGTTTTCATATATGCCCCTGAAAACAGGTTCTATACCATGCATGCATTCATGAACACACACTTTCATCCATAAGCATACCCCAAAATACTTGTTTGCCACTCCAAAAATATATTCTCCATAATTTATTTCTCATTAATCCATAATAGATTAAATTTATTTTCAGCCAAAGCCTAATTTTAATATAAATATTAAGCATTCAAGAAGTTTCAGTGTCTGAAATGTGAAATACATTTTTGTTTTGTCCTACGTTTTTTGTTTAAATTGCTATCCAGTTGATACCAATCGCCTACCTTTTGTTTTTACAAAGCTTCACAAAACCAAATCCATTCTTCCTTTAAGAATGTCAGAGATAATGTGGGAAATGCTCAGGGTGTGCACAGGAAGGGTTCAGGAATTGGGAGTGGTTAGTAATTTTAACAGTTTCAATCTGTTCCACTTTTTTCTTACTCCAAGTTGCTAGAGATACTCTCTATTCTTCTTTATTGTACGCCATATGTATTGTACTTAGCCACCTGAACTAATTGTAACCTGAATTTTTTACTGAGTTCTTCCTGACAACATACTCTGACTCTGTCCCCATGCTATATGGTCTCTCCTCTGTTCTTTTCTGGCCTCATAGATCTCACTGCCTCCATTCCACTTGCTTGTTTTTGACTGAATCCTGCTTTTTAATTTCAAGTCTTTTCTTACTGATTGGGTCACCAATCCTTCAATTACTGATCATGTTTATTTCATATTTTCTTGCTTTGAGTTTTCTTGATACGAATTCCCTTCTAGATCTCATCTCACCCCCCAATATAAAAAGGAAAGGGTGAATATATCTGTGTGTTTATCTGTCTATCTATCTATCTATCTATCTATCTATCTATCTATCTATCTATCTATCTATCTATCTATCTATCTATCTATCTATCTATCTATCTATCTATCTATCTATCTATCTATCTATCTATCTATCTATCTATCTATCTATCTATCTATCTATCTATCTATCTATCTATCTATCTATCTATCTATCTATCTATCTATCTATCTATCTATCTATCTATCTATCTATCTATCTATCTATCTATCTATCTATCTATCTATCTATCTATCTATCTATCTATCTATCTATCTATCTATCTATCTATCTATCTATCTATCTATCTATCTATCTATCTATCTATCTATCTATCTATCTATCTATCTATCTATCTATCTATCTATCTATCTATCTATCTATCTATCTATCTATCTATCTATCTATCTATCTATCTATCTATCTATCTATCTATCTATCTATCTATCTATCTATCTATCTATCTATCTATCTATCTATCTATCTATCTATC
>NW_007726392.1:598245-616002 GCF_000696425.1 Galeopterus variegatus | reverse complement strand
GGCTGAGCGAGGCGCGGGAGCAACACCGAGGGTTGCGATCCCGTTGCCGGTCCCCGGTCCGGTACGGGGGCAACACTGAGGGTTGCGATCCGTTGATGGACACGGAAAAAGACAAAAGACAAAAAAAAAAAAAACAAAAAACCTATGTTAATTTGTAAAATCACTGAGCTTTGGAATTTTGGGATTTTAAATTTGTTTTACTCATAAAATGAAAGAGTTAAACGAGACGATCTCAGTAATGGACTCTGTGATTGCTTTCCTAGCATCCACTCTATCCCTCCTCCTTTGTACCATACTCATCCTCTAGGGATGTAGCCTATTTGACCTAAGCCTATAAGTGAAATCTCTGTGTTTGGGTCAAGGGTAGTTGTATGACACAGCTTGGCTTATTAAACATCAATCTCTTGATTAAGATAACATTGCAATGAGCAGTGTTGAGACTGAGACATTGCTCTGGGTAATGTAGGATGTGAATGAGATGTCAGAATTGCTGCTGTCATTTTACAGCTATGAGGGAAGTTTGCCTAAGGATGAAGTGCACTATTGTAGACTGAATGTCCCCTGCCCCAAACTCACTGAAGCTTGAATTGTGTCCCCCAAGTTTTATGTATTAGAAACTTGGCCCCAACTGTGACTGTTAAGAGGGTGGGAAATCCTATTATGGTAATTGAAAGGTGGAGCTTTGAAGAAATGATTAGATTGTAGGACCATGCAGTAGTGAATGGATTAACACTGACAGTCAGGGGCATGGTTCTGGGGGCTTTAAAAGGAGAGCGAATGAGGAAGTTGGTCTCTCTCTTGCTCTCTCTGCTCCACTATTTTTACAGTGTGATACTGTGCCATCACTGTTGCTACCACCAAGACCTTCACCAGATGTGTTCCCTGGATTTTGGACTTCCTAGCCTCTGCAACTGTAAGCAATAAATTTTGTTTTCTTACTAATTACCCAGTTCCAGGTATTTTGTTATAGGCAACAGAATTGGACTAATACAGAAAATTGGTACCAGAGAACTGGAGTGTTGCTTATAACAAATACTTAAAAATGTGGAAGCAGCTTTGGAATTGGGTGTTGAGGAGAGACTGTAGGAATTTGGAGGAATAGGCTAGGAAAAGGCTCGATGCTGGTGAAAGTTTAGAAGACAAGAAAACCAGGGAAAGTTTTGGATGTTTTAGAGACTGGTTAGATGGTGGTGACCAGAATGCCTATGGAAATATGGACTGTAAAGACCATTCTAAGGAGGTCTCAGATGTCAATGAGAAGAGACTTACTGGAAACTGCAGCAAAGATCACCTTTGCTGTGAACTGGCAAGGAATTTGGCTGCATTGTGTCCAGATCCTGAGACTTTGTGGAAGTTGGAACTTAGGAGTTGTGAATGAGAGTATTTAGTGGAAGAAATTTCTAAGCAGCAAAGCATTCAGGAAGCTCCATGGCTACTTTTAACAGCCTACACTGAGTTATGGCAGCAAAGGCACGACATAAAGCCAGAATTTAAAAGGGAGGCAGAGCATAAGATTTAGAAAATTTGCAGCCTGGCTATGTGGTAGAGAAGCAGAGAGCATTTTTAGAAGAAAAATGCAGCAGTGCTAAAAAGATTAGTACAAAAGAAAGGGATTATCAAGAGAAGGGGGAAAAGGCCCTGAAGGCATTGCTGAAGCCTCTGGGACCAGTCCTTCCATTTCAGGTCCAAAGGCTTAGGGAGACAAAATGGTGTTGTGGAACAAGCCTGAAGCACCCTCCATGGGCTCGCTGCTCAGGGCTACCTTGGGAAGCTGTTTCCAGAACCAGCACCCCAGCTGCTTTGGCTGCTCCAGCCATGGCTAAATTGGCTCCAGGTGTGGCTGAACCTGTAGCTTTGGAAAATGTAAGCCAGAAGCCTTGGCTGCTTCTTTGTGGTGTTAAGTTTGTAGGCTCACAGATTGCTAGAGCTGTGAAGGCTTGGGAGCCTCCATCCCAATTTCAAAAGATGTGTGGAAAAGCCTGGGGGCTCAGGAAGAGATCTGTCACAAGGGTCAGTTTTTGCTAGAGCAATGCTGAGAGGAAATGTGGGGTCAGAGTTGCAGCAGAAAAACCTCAACAATGCTATTCCTAGTGGAGCCATGAAAGCAGGACTGCCACGGAGACTCCACAACTGTGGAGCTACCCTTGTGCAAGGCCAGCCTGCGAGAGCTAAAGCATCACCTCAGACCAGTATAGCCATAGAAAAGGAGTTGTCTGTGGACTTGGGGACCCAAATCCCACACCAGCATGCAGAGAACATCAAACATGGAGTCAAGGTACATGATTTGCCAGCTGTAAGATTTGGTGCCTGCCCTGCTGGGTTTTGGACATGTTTGGGACATGTTACACTTTTCTTTTGGCCTATTTCTCCCTTTTTGAATGGGAAATATATACCCTGTGCTTGTCCCGCCATTGTATCTTGGAAGTAGATAACTTGTATTGATTTTACATGTGGGACTTTGAACTTTGGACTTTTGAGTTGAAACAAGTTATGACTTTGGGGATGAAATGAATGTATTTGCATGTGAAAAGAACATGAGTTTTGGGGGGCTAGGGGCAGAATATAGCAGACTGAATGTGCCCCCAACTCACTGAAGCTTGAATTGTGTCCCCCAAGTTTTATGTATTAGAAACTTGGCCCCAACTGTGACTGTTAAGAGGGTGGGAAATCCTATTATGGTAATTGAAAAGTGGAGCCTTGAAGAAGTGATTAGGTTGTAGGACCATGCAGTAGTGAATGGATTAACACTGGCAGTCAGGGGCATGGTTCTGGGGGCTTTAAAAGGAGAGTGAATAAGGAGGTTAGTCTCTCTCCTGCTCTCTCTGCTCCACCATTATAATTTGATACTGTGCCGTCATTGCTGCTACCACCTAGACCTTCACCAGATGTGTTCCCTGGATTTTGGACTTCCTACCCTCTGCAACTGTAAGCAATAAATTTTGTTTTCTTATAAATTACACAGTTCCAGGTATTTTGCTGTAAGCAATAGAAACAGACTAATACATGCACCCACAGAGGAGACCGGACAAGAGAATTATCCAGAAGTGTAGTTGAAGTTCTGATGAAATTGTGCCAGAATCTAGGTCTTTTTGCTGGATATTTTTAGTTATATTATCTACTAAATTTCTTCCAGTGTGTAAGACAATTTGAGTTGGGCTTTCTGTTGCATGTAACTAAAAACATGTCCAAGATATAGCTTCCAGTATTCCTTCTATCTTTGCTATCAGTAGAGAGTAATGTGTGCTCAGTGCTTTATATGTTTATCCTTATTAATTTTTATGAAATATCTTTGAGGTCAGTTTTATTGGACACCAAACTCAGGTATCTCCTCAGATATCAACTTCCTTCTTCTTTCCGGAGGCATGGCCTGCCTCCTGGGCCATATTGCTGCCACCTTTTCAGGGCTTTACAAGCTGGCTGGAGCCTGAGCTGTAGCTCTGGGCATAAATAGCTCGCTTGTCCACGAGCCTGTCCAAGGCAAGTTACCCACAGTACTTTCTAATTTGTATAAAACAGCACACTTGTTTTCAGTCAAGATGGCAGACTAGATGGTCTCCAGCGTTAGCCTCTCCCACAAATCAACCAATTTACAACTATAACAATGTAACATCAGCCAAGCTGGGGTCACTGGAGCTCAGGGGAAAAGGAGGAGAGACCTATGGAGGTAATGAAGGTGGGAGAAACCACGATGAGAGAGAGAAAAAACTTCTTGGAGTGTTTCAGGCTGCCGCTGCTTTAAGGCTTGAGCTGCTGAGCACATGGAGCAAGAGCCGGCAGAAGCCGCAGCTGTGCCCTTCAGATGGAGTTGCTTGGGGGCAGCAGGGGAGAAGAGGGCCTCAGTGGCACCCAGGACAGCAAGACCATTAATAGGGTTACCATGGACCCACACAGGAACGAGAAGCCAGAGCAGCTGAAAAAGGGGAGCCATTCAGAGGCCAGTGAGTCATCGCTAGGGACCTGCACAGGGCCTGTCCCATGGGAAGTGTTTGGAGGATGGGTGGTGGGGAAGATGGGCCCACTGGGAGAAAACAGGGACACAGCAAGGACAGCTGATCTGCCCCCCAATCAGCACAGACCACTGAGAAGAGACTGGTCAGGAATGCAGAATTGCATGGGGTGCAGTTTGATGAAAAAACTCAGGCCCAGATCAGAGTTTCTACACAACCCAGATCCACCGGGTCTCTGGAGAGCCAGAAGTACCTATAAGGTCGACCATTAAACCCTGAGCTGCACAAAAAGCCTTCCCTAGGGAAACAGCAGCAAAGTAGCAATGTACAGCTCAAGTACTGGTTCCCATAGGAAGTTCCCCTGTTTTAGAAGTAAGCAAAGGACAAAAAATTAGTTCTGGCCCAGGCACACCACCAGCACCTCGGGGCCTGCCCGGGGACCTGAGGCTAGGAGCCAGGCACCAGACCCCACTCCCACATCCAGGCACACCACCAGCACCTTAGGGCCCACCTGGGGTCTGGGGCATGGACTGGGGACCAGACACCCCCACCCACAACCAGGCACATCTCCAGCACCTTGGGGCCCTACCCAGAGTCCTGAGGCATAGAGCTGGGGACTGGACCCCCCCACCACAACCAGGCACACCACCAGTGCCAAGGAGCATGCCAAAAATGTCACCTCCATGTGGGTGGCCCACTGCAGCCACCACAGTAACTACAGCTGCTGCAATAGTGGCTAGATGTCACAACCACCATGCAGATGATTCACCAGCCACTGGAGTGCATTGACACAAGGAGAGTCACCAGCAGAGACCAAAGAAAAGAAGAGGATGTCTCTCTCCACAAAGTCCATTCCAGAGTGACACAAGAAGCAGCTGCTCTATGATAATATTGGGGGACCTGAACACACCTCTCAGCATTGGACAGATCATCTAGGCAACAAATCAACATAGTAACCACTACTCTTTCAGAAGGAGAGAAGAAATCTAGGGTTATCAGAGGTGGGATGGGGGAGGGACAGGGGAATGGGGAGAGATTGGACAAGGGGCATAAAGAATAAGTACAATTTTTAACAGTATACATAGCAGTAATATTGATTTAATCATCATATGTCAACATTGAACCCCCAAAATATGTATAATCAATTATGACTCAATAAAATAAATAAATAAATAAATAAATAAATAAATAAATAAATAAATAAATAAATAAATAAATAAATAAATAAAACAGCACACTTGCAGGCCTTGTTTTGGGGCTTCCTGAGTGCCTGTGAAGGGGAAGATGGTACCATCATGAAGTCCAAGTAGTTAATCCTGGGGATGAACCTTGACCAATGAGAAATGAGACATGAGGGAGCTGCACAGATAAACTCCCAGTTCTCTCTCTGCTCTGGGAAGCTCTGAGGTGTGGTTTTTTTCTTTCACATCTTCCTGTTGCTTTGCTTCACAAAGTCTCTTCTTGCCTCACTTCCACTTCTTCCTCACCCCTTCCTCCCCAGGTTTGTAACTTTCACATGGTGTCAGCTCTTTAATCCTTGCCTTTTCTTCTAAAGAACCATCTTTATGTTAACAAGACAAGATGGATGAATGGTTAAATAAAATGTGGTATGTGCATAAAATGGATCTTTATCCAGCCTTAGAAATTATGCCTTAGAAATGATGACATTTGGATGAAACTTTAGGACATTGTGTTAAGTGATATAAGCCAGTCTCAAAAAGTCAAATAGTGTATTATTCACTGATGGGAGGTACCTACGGTAGTCAAATTTATACAGACAGAAAGTAGAATGGTGGTTGCTCGGGGCTAGTGGGGAGGAGGGAATGGGAGTTATTGTTTAATAAGTATGGAGTTGCAGTTTTGCAAGATAAAAAGAGTTCTGGAGATGGGCAGTACAACAATGTGGATGTACTTGACACTCCTGAACCATACACTTAAAAATGGTTAACCTGGTAAATTTTATGTTACACGTGTGTTACCACAGTTAAAAAAAATCATAGTTTCTTTGTGCAGAGTAAAATGCAGGTAGTAGAGAATGGATGTGAAAGATTATTTGAAAAGTTTCTGTTGAATTCTTATTACTGAATAAAGGTAGAACACAGCCTTTCCTAGTTTCAGAGAGCTTACTGTTTCCCTGGTCCATGATAGTTTTTCCTTTCTCGTCCTGGATAGTCTCCTCTCTGTATTTTGGAGGGAAAGTCCGACCTAGATAAGGAGGCGCCATGAATTCACTAAGTCAGGGAAAATTCAGTTACAGAATATATGACACCAGTCTCCTTTCCTGATGGCTCAATATGGCCTTGAGAAACACCAGGGAGTGTCTGCAGGAACTTGATCTAGGATCTGATTTAAGGAGGTTGGTTCCGAAAAAGGAGTCCTGAGAGAAGGAGTCTGAGGCTGTCCTCCTTAGATTTCTTCATTTGTCAGCAGCCTTCCCTCCCTTACATGCCCCCGTCTGACATGACTCAACACAGCTGCTCCAAGGCTATGACTCCCTGGGAAGCTGTCAGCACAGTTCCCATGGGGACAAAGACCTCTGGGATGTGTCCTTACTTTACAATATGATTACTGACTCTTAATATGTTACTGTAATTTCTAGCATCTGCACAGTGTTAACACTGAAATAGAAACATATTGTCTGGAGGCTCTGGTGATAGGTCCAAAATAATGTCATAGCAAAAGCCTATAAATTGATGCAACTTTTTGGAGGCCAATTTGATAAAAAAAAAAAAAGTAACATAATTACTTAAAATTATAAGCTTGTAAAAGTGTAGCAGTATGTATGTGAGGATTGTATTGCAGTGTTGTCGCTAATGGTAATAAACTGGAAACAACTCAATGTCCATTAACGGGAATGAGTGAAAAATGATATAGTCATAAAAAGAGTATTAAGAAATTATCAAAAATACAGTAGATTTTGTGCTGATGTGGAAAGAACCCTGCAGCATATTATATGAAAAAAAGCAAGCTTCAGGACAGTATGTGTGCTAAAATCCTATTTTTAAAAAGTATATGAATACTCTATGTGTATACTCTAATGCATATACTCTATCGAATATATGGACAGATAATTTTTGTTTGGATACACAAGAGATTAATAAAAGTATTTTCATAAGCTAAATTTCTGCATGTACATGGGTTTATTTTTAGGCTTTCTTCCTTATTCCATTGGGTTATTTATGTTTTCAAATTTAGCTCTAGGAGGTGAGACAAGATAGTAAGTCACATGGGGAGAAGGACATTTAATTTTTGACATTATTTTCCTCTATATACATTTAAAATTTTTAACATGAACTTGTGTTAATTATGTATAATATATAAAAACGTATTTCTCTGAAAGCAAACTAGCTCTAGGAGGTGAGACAAGATAGTAAGTCACATGGGGAGAAGGACATTTAATTTTTGACGTTATTTTCCTCTATATACATTTAAAATTTTTAACATGAACTTGTGTTAATTATGTATAATATATAAAAACGTATTTCTCTGAAAGCAAACATAAGCATATTTGTCATTTTTATAATTTTCAGTACCAGCATTTTGGCTCTTCACCCTTTATGTCTCAGCCCAGTCAGTTAAGGGAGGTGACCCAACAGCATTTGGATACCTACAAGGGAAATGTTGGCTGAACAGCCACAGTTGGAATGCATGACACTGGACAGACTGGAAAGGGATAAGGGCCGTGCACTAGCTGACTGTGAATTTGGGTGGGTGACACATCCTCTTTATTTCTCTCTTACCGGGATTCCCATGAATATGGGCAGAAATATCTGGTAGAGGGAATACAGGGATCACCTGGGGAAATGGGCCTCATGAGGGCTTTGAGATGAAGAGAAAATTTTTGACAGAAGCCCATTTGGGTGTGTGTGTGTGCGTGTGTGTGCGCGTGTGTGTGTGTACTTCCCATCTCAAGGTCTTTTTAAAAATTTTGATAAGACACAAGTAACATAAAATTTACAATTTGAACCATTTTAAGTGCATATTTAGAATGCTTAATTACATTAATTATATTTACAATGTTGTGCAATCATCACCACTATTTCCAAAACTTTTTCATCACACCAAACAGAAACTATCCATACATTAAGCAATAACTCTCCCCTCTCCCCTGCCTCTGATAACCTCTAACCTATTTTCTTTCTCTATGAATTTGATGTGTAGATTTATGTTTTCAACACATTTGAGAAGTTTTAGGCCATTATTTGTTAAATGTTCTTTCTACACATTTCTCTTTGTCTTTTCCTTCTGGGATTCCCATGATGTGTATTTGGAGTGCTTGATGGCATTTCAGAGGTCCCTTTCTGCTCCTCAAACTGGATAACTTCAATTGTCCTATTTTCAAGTTCACTGATTATTTATTCTGCCAGCTTAAATATGCTGTTGAACCTCTCTAGTGAATTTTTCATTTCAGTTGTTGTATAATTCAGGAATTTCTTTTTGTTTCTTTTTAAAAAATAATTTCTATTTCTTCATTGACACTCATTTGTTCATATGTTATTTTATTGATTTCCTTAGTTCTTGGTCCACATTTTCCTTTAGCTTTTTCAGTGTACTTAAGATATCTTAAAGAATTTGCTCCAATGTCAGGCCTTCCTTAGGGATGGTTTCTGTCAATTTACTTTGTTCTTTAGAATGGGCCATAATTTCTTCTTTCTTTATATCCCTTCTGATTTTTTGTTGTTGAAAATTAGATATTTGGATATTATAGTGTCATAACTCTGGAAATCAGATTCTCCTTTTTTCCAAAAGTTCGTTGTTCTTGTTGTTGTTTAATCATTGAAGATTATAGTCATCTACTTGTTTAGTTACTTTTCCACACTTCGTACAAAGACTTTTTCCTGTCATATGTGGTCACTGAATTCACTGTTCCTTTAGCTGTTATTCAGTTAATGTTTTGACAGAGATTTCATTGCATGCCAGGTTCAAACACAAACAAAACAAAACAAATGTAAACTAATAAACAGACAAAAACCGAAACACAAATGAACAAAAAACACCACAAAAAACCAAATGCCTCTGCTCGACTTTACAGATTGACTCCATGCTGTGTCACTTCTCCAACCCTTAACCAGGCTTGCACTGAGCCTCAAAATCAGCCAGAAATAAGAGTTGGGTTCTTTTTAGGTCTTTCTTGGGCATGTATTTTGCCCTGGACATGTGTGTGATTTCCTAAATTTTCTCAGTATACATGGGTGCTTTTGGTTCCAGAATTTCTTGGAAAAAACTTTCTCCAACTTTCCCTCTGAGGCTTTAGATGGTCTGTTATATGGCTCAACAGTCTTTTTTTTTTTTTTTTTTCTTTTGCCTTAGGTGGCTACAGGATTTTAGTTAGCCTTCTCATGTTCTTGAGCAATGCCTGCCATTTTGCATGAAAAGTGGGTCCATATTTGGTAAAACAAAGATGAGCACCTTATGACAATCCTTAAAAGGCCTCAGACAGATTGGAATAGACATGCACAATAGTTTTTGAATAAGGTCCTCTGTGCTTCTTCTGAAACCAGAAGCTGGGGTCCCACACTGGGGCCAAAAGCTGCTATTTTCAAGACTATTGCTGATCTGGGGAGAAGGTAGGCAAGGAAAAATAAAATAGGACACTTTTCTAACATTTTAAAGCTTCCTTTTACTTGATTCAGTGTTTGCTTGGTAGCTGTAAATTTCTATATGTTTGCCACGACTAGAAGAGCTGTGTTCATAGATTCATTGCCTAATTGATAGATTTATTGATTCCTTAAATATACCCATTGAGTGCCAGCTCACTCTGTATCAGACACAATGAGTAAGAATGACAAGGATGAGAGCATTATGTCAATACTTTAAGTAGTCCCAGACAGATTAAATGGCATATGTAATACTTTATGACTAGGTCTTCTGTGCTCCCTCTGTACCCAGGGACTGGGGTTCTACCTTGGGGACATAGGCTGCTATTTTCAAGACTGCTGCTGAGCTGGTGAGATGGTGGACAAGCATGAGTAAAAACACCACAAAACTTTCCTAACATTTTAAAGTTTCCTTTTTCTTGATGCCCTGTATGCTTAGTAGCTGTAAATCTCTGAATATTTTCTAGAGCTCTGAAAAAGTCGGTTTGGAATGTTTCTTCTTGTTTTCTTATATTTCTGTGGAGGTGCAGGAGCTTGGAGCTGCCTACTCCTCCATTTTGCTCATGTCACTCACCTGGCCCGGGCTCTGTTTTTTTGATGTGTGTCATGGATACTTATGTGAGGTCTTCCTGTTGGGGGTTTCATAGACCCAGAACTGAATGAAATTAGGAAGCTGCACAAAACGGGGTGAGGGCTGGCTTGAACTGTTTGGCGATAACCAAGACTTGGGGCCTGAGAAAAATGTAGCCTGGGTGTTGAGAGACTCTTGAGGAGGAAGATTTCTAGTTTTCCAATTACACAAAAGTTTTGGAAGTTCTAAAAGTTGATTAGCCTCGGGAGAGAAGCGCTGAAAGTTACTGTGTCTTTCCCTTGACTGCATCCCTAGGGTTTCTCTAAACTAACTTTCCACAGTGAATCATCTTCCTTAGGGACACATTGCAGAGGAAACGAAGGAGGGAGACAGACAGAGGGAAACAGCGGATCACTCCACGGCTCTATGACTTCTGCACTTTCCTAACTGCCTGTGTGAAGCAGGTTTCTCTTTCACCGAGAGCGAAGACAGCAGCAGCTTGCTCTGGCCCACAGGGCATGTTCAAGAGCAGGAGGCAAGAGGTAGCCTGGGCCCCCTCCTGAGAGCCATAGGACTTTTCAGTTCATTTCCTTTCTCAGGAGGTGAGTGTCTTGTAGTGGTTTCATTCTGTGAAGGAGAGAGTGGGAGAGGGTCGCGATGGGAAGATCTGGGCCTGCCTGCCATGTAGAACTAGGATGACCAGAGCCTGGAGAGTGGGCCAGGGGACAGCAGAGTGACCAGGCTCATCTGCAAATGCGTCCTGCACAGCAGAGAGCACTTTCTGCTGTTCTCTGACCCACTGTTGACCATAGACAGGGCTCCCCGCCACTGTCAGAACCTCATCTCTCCTTTCTTTCCAGCTTCTCTTGGATAAATAGAATATATGGGAAAGACTACGGAGCTTTTTCACTAAATCTATTCTTGAAACCCCACTGTCATTTTATAATTGTTCTCCAGGCAGAGGGCTGGATACTGATGGGGCTGGTGATGATGTCTTTCAGTGAAGACAGGAGAAAGAGAAAGCAGTTTTCTCATAATTGGATATAGGTAGGACTAGAAGAGCTGTGTTCATAGATTCATTGCCTAATTGATCAATTCATGGAATCATCAAAGAATACTCATTGAGTGCCAGTTCACTCTGTATCAGACACAATGAGTAAGAATAACAAGTGTCTGCTTTCATGGTGCTTACATTGTAAAATGACTGTGAGAAAGTAAAAACTAAGTGTAATTTTAGGTTGTGAGGGCTAAAAAGGTAAACAGATATTAGAGAGGCACTAGAGAGTGAAGGGCAGGGTGGGTTCTTTTAGAGGATGATGAAGAAAGGCGCCCTGAGCTTGGGCACTGGAGCAAAGAACTGAGGAAGTGAGAGATCGACTCCGGAAATCCTAAGAGGCTCAGGTCCTTGGTTCTAGTGGATGTTAGTGATAGTTGAGTCTTTAATTTTTTTTCACATAATATTTGTGGAAATGTAATCATAGAACGAGCATTGGTTCTGAGGGGACTTTCCACACTGTCTGTTAGACTGTGACCATGGCCATCTGCATTTAGGGCCTGGGCTGGACCCAGAGTTCACATTCAGTGGCTTTGACTCCCTGCTGGATCTAGGGCTTTGAGCTCTCCTGAAGGCAGGGGTGATGGAATTGGACCTCAAACATCTTGTCTGCCTGCCCCACTATAAGTTCCAAGTCAGACAAATGGAGGTTGAAGGTAAAAGTTCCTTCTATATCCTTGTTCTGGGTCCTCCTCCTGTCAGTTTGATGATAAGATGTGTCAGAGTCTTGGCGAGAGACGGTCCTGCTAGACTAATCCCAGGTGCTGGTTAGTCTGCCTCCTGTGAGAAGACATATTCATTGAGGAGAAAAGAAGGGAAGCTTTCCTTCCTGATATAGGGAGGAAGAGGGGGGTTAGCCACTCAGGGGTATAGCTGGCCAATAGATGGAGAGAGGCTCAGTCCTTGCCCTCAAGATCTTATTGAAAATTCTCGAGAGAGTTCCGCACCCTCCTTCTCACCAACACTCGGTACTAATGATAGAGGGAAAGCAGTAGCTTTAAAATAAATATGGTGTAAATGGAACCTAAGATTTGAAGAAACAGCATAACCTAGTAACCAGTTGTGGAACAGGAAAACTTCCATGTAGAAGGTGATACTGAAGCAGGAATACACAGGAGAGAAGAAACTTGGCAGACAGGGTAGTTTAAAACATTCCAGATGGATGAGAGTTCCTGGTAGACAGGAACACATGGCAGTCAGGGATACAGACAGGGTGGTGGTTCTTAGCAGAGTGGGAGGCACATGAGCTGCGGATTGAGAGATTCAGGTGCATGCTGGGCGGGGAAGGGGAGGGCTTTCATGTCATGGGATGATATTGGTGACTGGGCTCATCTTCTTGGCCAATTCGATTTTCTTTATGTATTTTCCTTTTTTTTTTTTTTTTTTCTTTCAAATCACATTGCACTGACGATGTACAGGGAATTCATTCAGGAATGTGAACCCTTCCTAGGGATGTTGTAGCACCTGTAAGCAGGACGGGTATATTTTCTCTACTTCAAACAGTTTCTACCTGTTTTGAGATGAGAAACAGTTTTATTTTTCTTTTGTTCTCCAGATTTCACAAGGATCAAGCCCTCAGAACTAAATGTTGGGGAATTACTCTAGTGTCACTGAATTTCTTCTCTTAGGCTTCCCTGGCTCCCAAGAACTACACCATTTCCTTTTTGCCATCTTCTTCTTCTTCTACTCAGTGGCAGTACTGGGAAATACGGTCATCATCATCACCGTCTCTGTTAACAAACGTCTGCAGTCCCCCATATATTTCTTTCTTGGCCAGTTGTCCATTCTGGAGACCTTGACCACATCCACTGCTGTCCCTTTTATGCTCCGGGGGTTGCTGCTTTCAAGGACTCAGATGATATCTTTGACTGCATGTGGAGCACAACTGTATTTGTACCTTTCACTGGGTACCTCAGAGTTCACGTTACTGGGAGTGATGGCTGTGGACCGTTATGTGGCCGTCTGTAACCCTTTGAGGTACGACATCATTATGAACAGCTGCACCTGCATGTGGATGGTCATCGTGTCGTGGGTGTTTGGGTTCCTTTCTGAAATCTGGCCAATCTATGCCACGTTTCATGTTACCTTCTGCAAATCAAACCTGATAGACCATTTTTACTGTGACCGAGGGCAGTTGCTCAAACTATCATGTGATGACACTCGTTTCTCAGAGTTTATTCTGTTTTTACTGGCTGTTTTTAAAATTTTTGGTTCTTTAATCACTACAATTGTATCTTATGCCTACATCATCTCCACCATCCTCAGGATCCCCTCAGCCTCTGGCCGGAGTAAGGCCTTCTCCACCTGTGTCTCCCACTTCACTTTTGTTGTGATCGGCTACGGTACCTGCTTGTTCCTGTTTGTGAAACCCAAGCAAACGCAGGCAGCCGAGTACAACAGGGTAGCGTCACTGCTGGTTTTAGTGGTGACCCCTTTTCTGAACCCTTTTATCTTCACCCTCCGGAATGACAAGTTCATACAGGCTTTTCAAGATGGCATAAAACGTTGCTATCAACTTCTCAAGGATTAGATCTGGGCTTGGGACCACCCTCATCATGGACTGGAGTAATCTGAAGGTACTAATTCAAATCCAAAATGATCATTCTCATCATCAAATAGTTTGTGATCTATGAGGGAATTTTAAGGTACTGACGGTGCTCCAATTTGTGGCTGGATAGTTCCTACATGAGTGATTTCTTTATTGTTTTCTAAGTGGATGTATGCATTGATTCACTGTGTAGTTAGAATGCATTTTCACTAATAAATTTGACAAGTGTTAATACATAAAATATGTGTAATTTTTAGAAAACTCAGACCTGTGAATGGGAAAAATAAGAAAACTGTGATTCATTCTCTGACAGCTGACAAAAATGTGTAATTCCTGGTGTTGGGATTATCTTCCACTATTGTCCCCATGCTTTCATGATGTCTTCTCACTGTGTAAAGCTCACTTTGGCTCCCTGAGTGAGCCAGTTACAGCCTTAAGTTTCAACCTTTTCTTATTGTTTCTACTGCCAAGGTCCAACAGTGACAGTATTTTCCTATGGGCTTTCTCACCTGGCAGCTGGTGAGAGTGAACTCAATCCACAACCCGGACTGCTTAGCAATCTTAAGAGCTGCACGTGTGTTAATACAGCTGCATCTCTAATTTGTAGATTCTCTCAGTGCGTGGAAGGAAGGTCTTGGAAAGAAATATTTTCTTACCTAATGCCCCTCACATCAGCCTGCCTGCTCCACATGCGGGTGTGCCATGGAGCTCTGTTCTGGGAGGTGAAGTGACAAGGGAGAGCTGCCTTGCTATGTGCTTGGACTGAGAGGGGAATGCAGAGAGGGCAGAGGAAGGGGCAGCCTCTGGTCCCCCTCCCTGCATTTCTCACATTCTTTAATCCTGACATGGCACATTCTCCTCCTTGTTTCCTTAACTCTCACCCTACCGGGAGTTTTCTGTGTTTCTGTGTCTGTGATTACGAGATTTATTTCTGTTTCTTTTTCTTTTCCTTTCCCTCACAAGGACCAAGTTTACCAAGCTGTCTTCCAGCTCCACTCTGGGATCCCCTAAGCCACATATCCCTGTTCCAATATTGCCCCATCTTAGCTCCTGTCCCTGTCACACCTGTTACCCTCAGTATTTCTGTATTATATGATACAGTTTTATAGATTTTTTCTGTATCATTATACAAGTAATTACACAAGTTTGGTGGCAACCCACATAGATATGAACAGGTGGTTTTCTAAATAATTTATGGGACTCTTATTCATGAATATTACACAACATAAGAAGAATGAGGAGGTTTTCAGTGTCACTGAAAGAAAGATCTTCAAGATATACTGTTGAGTAAGAAAAGCAATGAGCGGAAAATTTGTTAGGTGCTATATTTTTGGAAGAAAAATGTAAAAATTAGTTTATTTCAGTTTTTCATTTTATTAATTTAAGCCAGTTCATCTTTATTTTAAAAGCACTTATATTGTATTATAAGCAACAATCTCAGTTTTAAGACGATTGAGAATCAAGTGTGATATTTGAGGCTGGCCAAGTTCACATTGGCCAATTGGACGTCTTAAGATAATGCTAAATTAAGGGAAGGATAAGGTTCTGCATATTGTCAAGATGCATACGGATATAGAAAGATTTCTTTGAAGTTGACACTAAAGAATACATACACAATAAACATAATGTTATTCAAATGGCCAATGTTTAGTTTTTCAATTAATGATTTCCATGCCAGAGCAGACCTGCACAGTTTCTTGGCTTATTTTAATAAAATTGTACCAGAAATCTAAAAGGCTGCTTTACTCCTAGGTTCAACATGAACTAGATTATGTGTAAGTCATTTGATTTTGTCAGTGCCTCAGGGCTCCGTCCATAAAATAGAGGTTGTTATAATCTCTGTACTTAATTAACTGTCACAACCATGCAGTCTATTCATATCAATTTAGTAAATGAAAAAAAATTCTACACTCATTTTAAGAATTTTACTGTCTGTTATTTGAGATAGACATTGAAATACATAACATACTGTAATAAGTGCAATAACATCCTTATGTCCAATGTATAAAAATGGAAGTAAGTGATTCTGTCCATTTAGGCAATTTGAAAAAATTTCCATAAAATAAGTGGCATGTTTGACAGACTGCAGGTTTTACTCCCACATCTGTTTTCTTCTTCTTTCTAAGAATATGGCCTCTCAGATGCCTATTACAGGTCCCATCGTCTATGTCAGCAAGAACGATTTGTGCAGCTCCCTCACATGCTCTAAGAAAAACTGCTGCCTTGGATTTTATCTCATTTTCCTCTTCCTGCAGACTGGAATGAAGATGATTCGCAACTCAGCTTAGACCACAACAAATGGTCCAATGGCCAATGAATGGCAGAACAAAGAAAGGATCCTGGGTCCCTGAATGACCTTGTGGAACACAGCTGCATATCTAACCAAGACTAGCTGGAGTGCTTCATGAGAAAAATGCACTATGTGTGTCTCTTTGTCAACATTATTCTAGATTAGTCTTCACTGTAATTGACACAACATTGAACTAAGGCTAGTATTACCAGATGACAGAGAATGAGGAGCAGGAGTTGAGGTTGAGAAGGTAGTAAGAAATCAGACCTTTAGGAAGCTTAAATTTTATTTTAAAATATTCTAAAGGGAAATAAGATAAAAAATAGAAAAAATAACTTTGACTATGAAAAAAAAAAAACAATCCTGGCTGTCATTTGCTTTGAAACACATAAAGAAGTCTATTGTCAGGGTGCTCTCTCGGTCAGCCAGGCCCAGGCTCTGGATTTCCCTGGCTGTGGCCACCGAGTGATCCCCGGCAGACTCCCTATCCCCCCCGAGGCAGGACCAGATAAGTTGCCCTCTGTGGCATAAGCCGAAGAAGGATCCCCGAAGGTGGGTGAGTGCACCGCCTGCCTATTCAGCCTGCAAAGGAACACTCAGACGCGGTGGGGGTTCTGTCAAGCAGTTCCGTTTATTGTCTTTTAAGCACTTGTATTTATATCTAAGCAAGCGGGGATTTCCACATTGAGAGCCAATCACTGGAAAGGTCACATGTGCATGCACCTTACTTTCCTATGCTTAGCCTACTGATCATGCACTGATCACGAGCGTGGAAAAGCGTGACTACCAATAAAAACTTTTGTGGAACTAAAAGTGACACTCCCCCTTTGCTTCCTCTAGGTGCCATCTTGTGTGGACCATGCGGGTAGGGAACTTAAACAGCCACCATTTGGTGTGGCCTTCTTTCACCCTAGCAATTGCTATAGCAAGTGGAGTGGTTGCAGCCCAACAGTCTATTAGGGAGGTCAAGTAATAGCTCAGATACGAGATGGCACCATGAAGTATTCAACATGACTGGGGCAGGGGAGGACACTCCACTTTTTTAGTTCCTACAGAAAACACCAGTATCATAGGTTGACATGCTCTAGCTGGCTGAACTTATAAGTCCTGGCAAATATCTTTCACTACAGTAAAAGGAATTAACCACCCGTGAATAATGTACTAACCATTATACTCTTTGCTCACACTCAGAATTCCAATATTAGTTTAATTCTGAGCTTGTGAAATTTAGTTCCAGAAAGCTCTGGCTTTTAACCTACAGTGAACTGTCAGTTTATGGCATTTTGGTAGGTAGAGAAATCAGCTCCAAGTATCAGTCAGGTAGTGACAATTTGCACAGTTTCATTCAGGTGAGGGCAGTGTTAAAACTTTTCTTCTTGTACATCCACCTACACCTTCAGGTTTTTTTCTTTTTATGGTTTTCAACAAACAATAATAATAATAATAAAATACGAGTAACAAGGGAGGTAGGTGTGCATAACTTCAGATGTATGTATGTATGGAGAATCCCAAATTGTCACTTTTTTTTTTTTTTAACAACTTAAAGCTAGAAAATATATAGACCTTTATACAACAAAACATGTTTTTCTTCTTTCTCTCAATCTGGCAATTTCCTCTTCCCTTTTTTTTTTTTTTTTGTTTCCTTTTTGTCTTTTTTCGTGTCCGGCAACGGATCGCAACCCTCAGTGTCGCGCCCGCACCGGACCGGGACCGGCAACGGGATCGCAACCCTCAGTGTCGCGCCCGCACC
>NW_007726392.1:590107-597356 GCF_000696425.1 Galeopterus variegatus | reverse complement strand
CTTCCCTTTTTTTTTTTTTTTTTGTTTCCTTTTTGTCTTTTTTCGTGTCCGGCAACGGATCGCAACCCTCAGTGTCGCGCCCGCACCGGACCGGGACCGGCAACGGGATCGCAACCCTCGGTGTTGCGCCCACACCTCGCTCAGCCAGTGAGCGGGAACCGGTCTGCATGTGGGATCCGAACCCTCGGCGGGAGCGCCGCCACGCTCCCAAGCGGCACACTGCAGCAGTGCGCCACTGGGCCGGCCCCACCTCTCCCCCTTTTTATATAAAAATTTGAATATTAATTTCTAGGATGAGGTGAACAATCGTCCTCCTAATTTTCCCAGGACGAAGACATTTCTCCAGATGCTTGGCTTTTAGTGCTGCAACTAGGAAAGTTCTGAGGAAAGGGGGAGGAATTTTTCATCCAAATCTAAATGGAGGGGGAGAGAGAGAGAGACCTATGTGATGGATTGAGAGCCATTAGCATTACGAATGTTTTTACTTATAATAATCTCGGTTTTCAGCATATTTCAGTTATAAAACTTTTATCTTTCTGCTTTCAGCTTTGTGACACTGAGGCTGGGATTCTGAAGATTGCATTTCTCTTTTATCAGCCAGTGTTCTCTGTCACTTGTGTGTGTGGGGGCGGGGAGGGGGAAGTGTCCCTAGAAGAAGAAGGACATTGGAAGCAGAAAGAAGAGAAAAGGGACTTTCTTCTGATTATTGATTACTGTTAATATCTGTATAGCCCAAGCCATGGCACTTCGCTTGGGCAACATTAGCTGGTTCAAGCTTTTGACACTCAGCCCCAGCTTCATCCTGTTCTCTCAAATGTAATCACATGAACTGAACAGCATGACCTCCTCTGTGATTTTAGCCCCAACCCTGTAGAAGTTACTAGCATTAATCAGGCAGCACTCCGTTCTCAATGATCTGCCTGCTGGGCTTCTAGATTCTCCCAATCCTGCTTCCCTCAGCTGCTAACTGCTTCCCATCACTACTACCTGTGCGTTACTTCAGTGTTCCTTTTTGCTTTATCAGCCCTCCAGTCCTTGAGCCAAATCACAATATTAAATTCTCTGTTAAAATATGTAGTGCATTTTTTATTTCTTTGTCTAAATCTTAATTGATGGAAGCACAGATTTAAAATTAAAATAAAAGACTTCTAAAAGAATGTTATTATAAGGTTTATATCCCCCCAAAAAGAAATTTAAAAGTTACCAACCAGTTAGCTTTTAGCTGAGATCTTTTGCTATATCAAGTTTCTTTTAAATACTGTTATAATTTTCTGAAAAATAACTAACCGACGAGGTCCTAATTTAGGAAAACCCAACTCTATCTTCAAAATTTCATCATATATTTTTCATAAGGACTAAAAGTAAATTTATGAAACTCCTTTCATATGATTAGTAGAAATGGTAACTGGGTTATTTCTTAGAAAATATAAGAAAACACCTACAGACATTTTATGTCCTTTACTGGAAAAGATGAACACTTTATTTCTAGAGCACATTTAAGTTACATAGTTTATTTACCATTTGCTTTCTTTAGTTTTCATTCTATTAAAATAAAATATCATCCTGATTGCTCTCCATCTACTAAAACATAGTTGGGCTTATATATTCATACGGTAATGTAATATTTTATACTTTTTTTCATAAGCATCCCTAAATGGTGAATTGCTAACACAGAAGGCTTACTACTCCAGGCATAATTGTAAATTCTTCACTTATAAATTAATTTAATTATAAATTATTTATAAATAAATTATAAACTACTTGTAAATTAATTTTGATGCACAGAGAGGTTACATTTCGTGCCCAAAGTCACATAGATTGTTGGAGCTAGTAGCCACGCCTACAGAGCCTGGATTCTCACGGATGCTCTAAACCACTGCAATATGCTTATCTTCACCCAATCGTGCCCAAAGTCACATAGATTGTTGGAGCTAGTAGCCACACCTACAGAGCCTGGATTCTCACGGATGCTCTAAACCACTGCAATATGCTTATCTTCACCCAAGTGGATACTTTAAGTGGTATACGAGCTTATCATAAGGAAGAACATGAGCCAAACACTCATCCTTTTAGAGAATAGTATTTCAGGTAAGCAAGAATGTACACAATTAAATAATAATATTAATCTTTTGTAAGAAGTAGACAATTACTATTTGTTTTAACTTAGCATTACTCTTTATGTAATATAAATCGTTTTGTTTCCAGTTCTCTATTCTCTACCTACATTGTTCTGTTCGAAATAAAAATAAATCTCACCAACTGGAGTAAATGTCCTTTTACAAGTTCTGCCTATGAATCTAGTATGTAATATCATTTGAAATTAATGGGATAGTTTACATACAATTTCTCTGAAGGATAACTTTACCTTGTTAGGCAGGCAGAAGTTTTTGTGAGAACAGTTTTTCAAGGAAATGTAAATTAGTAAAATCAATATAAGTAGGACCTTAAGATCTATTCTATAATGAAACATATATAACCATTTCATTAAGAATTAACACTCATTAACATTTTATTTATTAGGTTAACATTCATTGTCTATTACAAATATAAATTAGGAATCTTTTTCTGATTTTAATTTACAAACTATCCATCACTGTTAAGTGAGGAGGAGTTGGTGTGGTCTGTGCATAAGCTATTCCTAGATAACTTGTTTATCCTAGGAATGTGAGGCTGGGTGGCATATAGGATAACAGCAAAGGATTGCATATCCAATTGGTCTAATTCATACGTATTACTATTTCACTAAAAAATATTTTGACATGTGTGACATTGTTTCTTCTGCAAATGATGAATGATTGCATGAAGCACTTACAGCCATTACATTACAAATTCTTAGAAATGATGATGGCTATTTTAGTGTTATGGATATTGAGGCTAAGGACAACAGAGGAGGCAAGATCAATTTTTTTTTTTTTCCCAACGTAACCTAAGAACATAGATAATGTGTTTGGAAGAAATAACTGATTAGAGGCTGTGATTTTGGTTGAAAGTTCTATCCCCCATCCTCTCAGATCAGACTACCTACTTGATGTCCTGTGCTTAAATGAGCTGTGGCATGTCATGAATAGTTTTAGAGCAGCACTGTCAAATAAATTTTTCTGCAGTAATGGAAATCTATATCATCAGATGTGGCTGTTGAGCACTGGAAATGTGGACAGTACAACTTATGATCTGAATATTTTTCATTGATTTAATATTATTAATGTAAATGTAAATTGCCACCTGTGGCTAGTAGCTATCACATTAGACACCTCAGCTTTTGAAGTAGCTACCACATTGGACGTCTGTGGGAAGAAAATACTAGTCATACTAGAGAAGATGGCAGGAAATGTTGGAAATCCATTAACCTTGAAAAAAAGTTTTATGTGCCACAGCTTCTTATATGAAGGCTGTTTTAAACAAGAAACAAATAACATGCTAGAGCAACAAAGGACCTTAGAGACTTGGCTTAAGGACTCATGAAATCATAAAATGTAAGAGGCCTGAGGGACCATTCATACCAAACCTCTCATTAACTATTTACATATAAATTAAATCCATAGACATTAACTACCTGAAGTCACCCAGGAATAGAATTATAAAGAGAAACATTGAAGAAGAATGAAGAAATGAAGGAAAGAAAGAAAGAAAGACCACAACCACATGTTGAACTTTCAGAAGGAGAAAACAAACCTAGAGATGCTACAAATGGGGGAGAGTGAGGGAGGGGGTTTGGGAAGTGATAGGTCGGATAAAGGACATAAAGAAATATCACAATTTGTAAGAATGAATATGCTAGTACTAAATTTTTTAAAAATTAATAAAAATAAAGAAAAATTGCACCCACATTAAAAAAAGAGAAATATCATTGATTTGATTAAAATTAAAATAAACAATAAGAAAAACTAAATGCCAGCTGATAATCAAAAGATAACAGAAGCTACCTTACAAGGAAAGCAGTGCTATTGGCCTATTTTACAGAAAACTTCAGACAGAAAAGTCATGTTCCAAGGTCACAGAGATGATAAATGGGAACCTCATAATCAGACTCTGGCGTGATGCTGAAGTCTGTCTCTTTCCCTCTGTAGGAACTGCCTCCCAGGACACTGAATTCCTTAAGGTTAGGGGCCATCAGGGGTCCACGTGAAGTCCTCCCTGTGCACCCGTGGGCCACGTTAGGTGGGGTATCAGCAGTAGACCAGGAACCCATCCACGAGGAGAGCTTGATGCGCTGCTGCATCCCAGGGATAGAAATGACCGTCAGGAGTTCTCCCTCATAACAATGTCACTAAAAGCAGAAATCTATTACTTAGCTAACATTTATGTGGGTTGACTCTCAGTTAAGGCTGGTATCATCTAGGTAGTTATTCTGCTGCTCTCGGCTGTCTTACTCATGCATCTGAGGTTAGCTACCAATCAGCTAGGTTGATTCTTCTTAGGGAATCGTTTGGTTATTACTGTGGACAATAGAGGTGATTGAGTTACCTGTCTCTCATAATCTGGACACCTGTTTGAGCTCTTTTTGGAATGGGGACTCATAGTTCCAGGTGAACAAAAGGGCAAGCTCCAATATAAAAGCACTTTTTAGGTATTACTGTTACATTGACTAAAGCAAGTCACATGGCCAAGAACAGACTCAGTATAGGTATATTTAATGAAATATCTTTCTCTTATTCAAAATACGTATTCATAGGGAAACTGAGAATTTCATTGCTGCAATTAATTCATCTCATGAATCTTCCATTTACTCAGGCAAAATCTTGGAGTCATCCTCGATGTCTTTTTATCTCATGCAGCCTGTCTAATTCAGAAGGAAATCTTGTGGGTTTTACCTTTATTAAAATATATCCAAGGCCAGCCCCGTGGCTCACTCGGGTGAGTGCGGCTCTGGCAGCACCGAGGCCGCAGGTTCAGATCCTATATAGGGATGGCCAGTGCACTCACTGGCTGAGCGTGGTGCAGACAACACCATGTCAAGGTTTGCGATCCCCTTACCAGTCAGAAAAAAAAAAAAAATATCCAGAAGCCTAAAATTTCTTATCACCACAACTGCTCTTCCCCTGATGCAAGTCATTGTCATCTCTCACCTAGTTTGTTACTGTAGGCTCATAACTAGTCTTACTGTCCCAAGTCCACCCTACGTCAATCTGTTCTCAACATTGTAGCCAGAATGATCTTTTAAAATGTAAATCAGATCATGTCACTGCTCAAAGCCCTCCTTGATTTCCTACCTTACTCTTAGAAAAGCTGAATATATTAAAAGGCACAAAATTCCCTACAGATTCTGTGATATCTTTTTGATCCCATCTCCTAACATATACACTCTATCTGTCTCACTCTAGCTACTAAAAGAGTTAAAAATCACAACTCTGGCATACTAACTATTTAAATTAAAGGTACAATGTTGAATTTTGTAAAAAGAACAGACACAAAAAGATCACTCTGATCTGGTTACTGTTTCTTAAAAGCAAAAGATAAAATTCCTATGTGAATACTACCCTGCCATAAAAAAGAATAAAATAGTCCCATGTGCAACAACGTGGATGAGCCTGGCGAAACTTATGGTGAGTGAAATAAGCAAAGCACAGAGGGATACATAAGCATGTGCTCACTCATATGTGGGAGCTAAGAGAGAAAGAAGGAAGGAAAGAAAGACCACGGTAATGCGTTAGTCTTGCAGAGAGAGAGAGAACATTCTGTGGACTACAAAGTGGGGGGGGGAGTGGGAGGGGGAGGAATGTTGGGGATAACTGGCTGGGGGACACGGGGTACAAATGCAATTTGTGGTAATGGGTATACAGCCAGTATGAATCTGGTCTCACATCATGGACACGAGGAGTGACCATCAGCTTTGTATCTCATGAATATTCATAGCCAATTGAAATAAATAAATAAATAAAATTTTTAAAAAGATTCCTGTTCGAAAGATGCAATAGCCTTATCCTCAAGGACGAGAAGTTGAAACCAAGATAATTCTGTACAGACCATGTTAAAATATCTCATATCCTCTGAGCCTCCCCACACGATTTAGTTGCTTCTTTACAACTTACTATGCTTTGTCTTATTCAGTATATCAGTAACTGACCCTGTTTCCTTGTGTCATTGTTTCTTTATGAGGGCTCCTGTGCCACATAAAACTTGTTATCAAATAAATTCGGATGCTTTTCTTCTACTAATCTATCTTAAGTGAATTTAATTCTCTGGCCCTGCCTGGACCCTAAGAGGATGGAGGTGGAGTTTGCTGTTGATACAACAGTCTTCTTGTCATTCCTCCAACTCTGTAGGGACATTCCCTTTTAGGGACTTTTCCTTGATATTCTCTCTCTCTGTAACCCTCTTCCAACCAGATTTTGGCATTGTTCTTCCTTATTCCCTCTAGTCTTTCTATCAAATTCCCAGTGGAACATTTCTTGGCCACCCTATTTAAAACTGCAGCCTCTAATTCTACCTACTTGTTCTTACAGCAAGTATTACCACCTAACTGCTGTATGTTTAATTTACTTACTTTGTATATCGTCCCTCTCATATCATTGGAATAAGAGTTGCATGATTCCCGGGATTGCTGTTTGTTCAGTCACTATATTATCCTAAGCATGTAGTATATTTTAGGCATATTGTAGATGCTTAATAAGTGAAGGTTGGAATAACCATGGAATGAATGAAAAGTACCTACTAAAAGATAGAAACTGTCCTCGGGACAAGGCACATTGTACTGAATGTCAGACTGAGTTCTCGTGGTAAATTGTACTATTGTTCCCAATTTTTTGCTGCCCGCCCTCTAAGAGAAATAGAACCCTTACTCATTGTCCTGTGGCTTGCAGTGTACACTGAAGTGGGAAGATTTCATTTTCTGTTCAATTGCCATCAAGGTGGTCATGCTATTGGCTATAGCCAATGGCACGTAAGCAAAAGTGATATATACCATTGCCGAAAAGAGAGGTTTTATACCATTGTTCTTTTCCTTCTGCCATGAGAATGGCATGTCTCAGGTAGTGGCTGCTTCTCCAGTCTAGATTCCAGAATGGATACGTAGAGCTAATCCACAGCCAAAATGTAATGTGAAGAAATATAAAACTTCGTGTTTTTAAGCCAGTGAAATTATGGGCTTCAAACATTAAACAAATTTGCATAAAATATATCACATTCATAAAATTCTAACCAATTTTGTTATTTGTTACAGCAAAATGACGCAGAGAAAGCTGACTAATACAGTTACTGTCCTCATAAAGTTTATAGACAAAAAGGTAGAGTCATCAAACTTATTGGAACC
>NW_007726392.1:588878-589847 GCF_000696425.1 Galeopterus variegatus | reverse complement strand
AAAAGAGAGGTTTTATACCATTGTTCTTTTCCTTCTGCCATGAGAATGGCATGTCTCAGGTAGTGGCTGCTTCTCCAGTCTAGATTCCAGAATGGATACGTAGAGCTAATCCACAGCCAAAATGTAATGTGAAGAAATATAAAACTTCGTGTTTTTAAGCCAGTGAAAATATGGGCTTCAAACATTAAACAAATTTGCATAAAATATATCACATTCATAAAATTCTAACCAATTTTGTTATTTGTTACAGCAAAATGACTCAGAGAAAGCTGACTAATACAGTTACTGTCCTCATAAAGTTTATAGACAAAAAGGTAGAGTCATCAAACTTATTGGAACGTTTCTTGTGTTCTACCTAATTAAGTTTAAAACATAATGGAATCAAAGGAATGTGGAAACTTTATACACTGGAAAACAAAACAAAACAAAACAGAAACAAAAGAACAAAACAAGAGAGAATTCAGGTGTTTCTGCAGAATGCTGGGCACCTTGCCTGTATTTCTTATAATATGTCTTCATTCTGGCCAAACTTACAGCTTCTCACATCTGTTTATTTGATGTATTTCTATTCTTCAGAGACATTTTATGTAGATGCATGCCACTGAGATGAAGAGGAAGATGTAAATTTGAACAACTTGTCACAATTTAATGTGGTTCAGGAAGTTATATTCCTATTACATTGAGTCATTTTAAACTTTTAAAGTGCTCTTTTATTTTTACAGATATTGATGTAAGTAGCTTGCCATGGAAAAAAATTACAACATTTCACATATGAAAGTGGGATGGTTTGAACCTCATGGCCCAACTGAATTTCTGTGAATAGAGCCCCACAATGATTCCAGTGTGTAATAAGCACAGGGAATGAAACAGCAGGAGGGAATGCATACAACTCCCAGCTAGAAAAAAAAAGTCTAAAGGCTTATACCTCAAAGTCCATCCTCAGAGTCTGAGGCTGATTCTAATAACATG
>NW_007726392.1:585839-587702 GCF_000696425.1 Galeopterus variegatus | reverse complement strand
AGTCTAAAGGCTTATACCTCAAAGTCCATCCTCAGAGTCTGAGGCTGATTCTAATAACATGATTCTTTGTTCTCTGTTTGCCTATGTGTGCCAAGTTTTCCCTTTACAGCCAAAGCAATATTTAACATGTTGTGACATACAAACACACTCACGCACACACACACCCCACATACAAACACAAAGGCTTGACTTTTACAAATTTACCTTGTTTCTCAACGCAATTCTTCATTGTGTTGCTGAGTGATAAAATGAAAAAAACAAACTATAGTTGTGTCCCTGGGAATAAAGAAGGAAATAAAAATTGGGGTAAAATCAAGCAATAGGAATAAATATGGATTAGAGGATGGTTAGAAACTCCAATTTCAAATGTAAACCAAAAGAAAGAGGGGTGTGATGGTATTATGGATTTTTATCTCAACTGATTCTCATATTAATTTTTTAAATCTTCTGTAAACATGTGTTTGCAGATAAGATCTTTCCAGAACAAATATTTCTTGCAATCAAGATTTGCGGTTTCTTTTCCCTCAAATATAAAATACCTCATATATTTCACATATACATGGTAATTAGAAAATAATATCTAATCAGTAAATTTTTATGCTTTTTAGAATTTTATGGAATGTATGAAAATTAAAAGAGAATGTATGAGGGTTCTTCAAAAAGTTCATGGGAAGGTAAGATGTGCATTATTTTTTGATTCCATTTTCCACAAACTTTTTGTAGTACAGAAAGTATATGTATAGTTGAAGCAGAATAATAAAATGAACCCCAGTGTCAGGCCTTAAAAACTAATGCCACCTTAAGTGACATTACAAGTGGATTAACGNACCCCAGTGTCAGGCCTTAAAAACTAATGCCACCTTAAGTGACATTACAAGTGGATTAACGAGGCAGCCTAAGACGGTGCAGGGAGGAAGTAGGGTGGGAGTATCTGTGGGAACCTTGCCTTAGCCCTTATTGGCCGCACTTGTGAACACTGCATGATTGCAATAGATAGGCATTGAGACAGAACCCTTAAGCTGATTGGAGGATGTAAAAAACCTGCCTTTTTTAAAAGCAAGTGCTTGTGTGATAATAAATGGAACTGCTGCTTGACAGAACCCCTGCCGCGTCTGAGTGTCCTTTAACCGGGCTGATTTGGGGCCAGTGGCTGTGCTTACCTCTCTTCATGGCTCTCTTCCCCCATCTCCTCCCAAAGGGGACAGGAGGGAAAGAGGAATCCCGGGCCGTTCGCTCACCCACCGAAAGGAATGAGGCTAGGGCTGTTCAGGTCGGCAGGTGGCAGACCCAACAGAGTGGTGCCCCGTGTGAGGCATTTTTTAAAAACTTCGTGGGTGAAAGGTGAGCGAGTGAGGCCCCCGGCTGCTCGGTCCTGAAAGAAGGTCGACAAAGGGTGATCAACCAGCGGAGTGGCCCCCGCAACCGTGGTAGTCACTGTGAAGTAATCCGCCTGTGTGTCAGGGTGAGTACCATAACAGGCGGAAGTCCCTGCACTTCTCTGCCCTGTGCTCCGTTTGTCCCTTCCTCGCGGGGCAACATGGGAGGTGTGTGTGTGGAAAGAGTGACGAGACAGCTTGCAAGGCTCTAAAGTACATTTTAAAAAGCAGAGGCCTAGAAATATCTGACTCCATGGCCACCAATGCCTGGCATCATGTGGCGCAGGTAGCCCCTTGGGCACCTTCATCCAACTTGTTCTTGTATGAGACTTGGGACCGGTTTCAGACCCTGCCCAGAAAGAACAAGATTAGTCATGGGCTAGACCCCCCCCCATTAGGGTTCTACCCAACCATTTCTACCCTTTTCTTCTGTCCCGAGCATCAGGAAGGGGCAGAAAGGGATTGGGTGCAGTTCGATGAGGAGAGA
>NW_007726392.1:575127-585589 GCF_000696425.1 Galeopterus variegatus | reverse complement strand
ACATTACAAGTGGATTAACGTGGCAGCCTAAGATGGCGCTGGGAGGAAGTAGGGTGGGAGTATCTGTGGGAACCTTGCCTTAGCTCTTATTGTCCACACTCGTGAACACTGCATGATTGCAATAGATAGGCATTGAGACAGAACCCTTAAGCTGATTGGAGGATGTAAAAAACCTGCCTTTCCCATTTGCCTTTAAAAACAAGTGCTTGTGTGCTAATAAACGGAACTGCTGCTCAACAGAACCCCCTCCACGTCTGAGTGTCCTTTAACCGGGCTGGTTTGGGGCTCATGGCTGTGCTCACCTCTCTTCATGGCTCTCTTCCCCAGTCTCCTCCCAAAGGGGACAGGAGGGAAAGAGGAATCCTGGGCCGTTCGCTCACCCACCGAAAGGAACGAGGCTTGGGCTGTTCGGGTTGGCCAGCGGCGGACCAAACACCCCGGAATACAGCCTACCCAATATGAACTAATCTTTACAATATAATGCTGTCTCTATCATCTTGCTCCTTTCTTATCTCGTGCATCTGTTAGCCAAGGAGATAACTACATTCCTGGACTTTGGTCTACTATTTTCTGATTACTAATTCTTTGCTAAGCACCTTTTATGTATTCTCCACTATGTTTGAGAGAATGACATGTAAAAACTTTCTATTGAAAGACCATCATTTTTCAACTTGTGCCCTACTCATATGCATCTGAATTAACAAAGCATAATTAAAAAGAGTATAGGGTAAAATCATAATGTTGGGGTTTAATAACTGGCTTTAGATCTTTAGTAATCCTCACAACAATTTTCTGAGCCAAGCTAAAAATGTATAATTCTATCTCCTGTTTAGAATTAATGAAGGTGATTCTCCAAGTAAATAACCTTTTCAAAGTCATGTTGCTAGTAGCTTGGCCATGTCCATTAATATCTTGATAGCAAATAGTTAATCAGCTTTAATTATATACCAGGAATTATGCTTAGCTTTTGCCAACAAGTCATAGAGTATGTACAGTTAGCATCCTCAGTTTTCTGCTTACAAAACAAAACAAAACAAAACAAAAAATCTGGGACTCAGGTTAAGCAGTTCATCCACAATCACAACAGGAAACAGGGAATGCTGACACTTATAACAAGGTCTGTGTGACTGTGAGGGGGGGGGGGTTAACTATTTAATTTTGTGACTCTCAAGCTGTTTTGTCAAGTATTTTCTTAATATACTGAACACAGAGCAATAAGTAACACAGAAATAAGCAAATTATATGGATGGAAAACTGAGTAGGTTAGTTATTGCCTCTACGATTGAGGAGCCATGGCCCCAGAGGGGAAAATTTGATCAAATGTGAATAATTTTATCCATTACTTGAGTAGTTCTGTTTGTATGTATCAGAATTCAGATCTTAATTTAGTCAATGCAGTAACTTAACTACATGTCAAAACTCAACCTTGACAATAATGAGTTTGATGCTCCTTACTTGTACAGCGCTCCCTACTTGTACAGTCCTTCTTTTCATACAGATGAAATACAGTGTTTTCTGGCCATCTATGCTTGAATAAAAGTAACCGTAAATATCTTCTTTGGAATTCAGACAATTGCAATGGAGGGGTGCTTTGCAAGCTCATTTGCTCTTCAGTTAATCTCTGGATGTAAAATGGTCAGAACATCTCAAAGTGGTATTGTTTTATTCACCATCCAAGATTTTAGTTTTTGACTGGCAATGAGATAAACTGTACTTTTATAAAGTTAAATAAGGTTTTGGTAGTTACAGAAATAGAAGGATAACATTCCAAGTTAAAGTAACTATGCTGGCAGAAATACTCATTGAGAGGCAAAGAAGTGAGGGGAAGAATATTGTGGAGGATAAAGACTGTTATAAGAGAAGATTTGAAATTATCTGGTAATTATTCTGAAAATTACAATAAAGGAGAAACTCACTATTTATAAGTAGGGGTTTGAAATAACCCAATATGTGTGTTAGTAAGTTCTTTGTTACCAAGCAATGAATCTTACAGAGAGACAGAATGGTAGAATAACAAGTTATCTTTGTTTACAAATTTAAAAAATTATTTATTAACCAACCAATTTTTAAAAGTTCCTGGTAAATGCCAGGCACTTCTACACCACAATGAAGAGAGCAGATATAACTCTAGCCCTTGAAAAGTTCACAATATAGTCAGAAAAACAGGCATTAAACAAATAATGTCAGTTGAAGGATGTCGGGCTGGATCACAGACCGCTGTATCCTGACCTATGCAGGTCGCGAGTCAGGTAGTTATAAAAGAATTCCGGTGGCCAATAACAGGATACACATGCTTTATTCTGACTGGAGATCAGCTGGCTAGCGGTTCTGAGCTGCTGCCTTTTATACCGAAAGTACACAATAGTGGCAACAAGCCAAGGAGTATATAGGCATGCATTCACAGTTACACCACACTTAAACAACTTGTTTAAAACAGATGTGCTGGATCTTACGCAGCTGGATATGAGGTGAGGGGGCCTGAGATATTGACTCCATTTTCCTCACAAAGGAATATCATTAAAGAGGCTCAGAGTTGTATGGAAATATAAGGCAAAGTGATATTTTCTCATTAGAAACTCATGAAACAACCTCAATATTCAATATCCCATGATTAATTGAAAAAATGCTTTTTGGAACTTCTGACAAAATCATTAGCGCCCCCCCCCACATATTAGTTCACTCATCAAACTAATTTTGCAAGAGTCAAATACCAAGTCTGTAAAATTAATGATATTTATAATGATACCATTTACAAAAATCATGCTCTTATTCAATGTTAAATTATTTAGAAATTTCCAACATAAAGCTATGGGGAATAATTGAAAATGGAAAAAGGAGAAATATTATCTGATGGGGCACAGCAGAATATGCGGATGAAAGGAAGCAGAGGCAAAAAACACAGATGTTTTTGAACCTCATTCCCTCACTTAGGAGGAGGAAAAGCTTTGAAGTGTGTGTGAGGAGCTTAGAAAATGTTTAAAGGCACTTGGAGGATTGATGTAAATGTTAGGATGTATTATTTCTGTGAAATCCAGAAATTCTTTGTATTTTTCTGTATATGAAACATAGGATAGTATCATATTATTATTCTAAGTGTTTGTCAGTCATTGCCTAAATTGTTGTATTGTGAAGTCAAAGACCAAGCTAAATACACATGCAGCTTTAAAAACCAAACTCATAAAAACACATTTTAGTTTGAGAGAGTGGGAATAAAAACAGGATTCTTTCTCGTCCTTTGTGGTCATGAGGCAAAGAGACTTCACTCCCAAAGAGAAAATTAGATGTTATTATGAAAAAGGTTCCGACTTAGCAATTTATTTTTTCAGTTTTTTAATAGTCATAATACTCTTTGATACAAACGTTTGACCTAGTAATTAACCCATATATTATAAAAAGAGTTCCACCATACATTTTGTGTTTTTTAATTGACAAAAAATATATATATTTATGGTGCACAACACATTTTGATATTTGTATACATTGAGGAATGCCTAATCAAGCTAATTGACATGTGCATTGTCTCATATACTTTTCTGTGATGAGAACACTTAAAATCTACACTCAACAATTTCTAAGTAAACAATATATTGTTATTAACTGTAGTCACATGATGTAAATAGATCTCTTGAACTTATTCCTCCTAACTGAAATTTTATATCTTTTGAGAAACATCTTCCCAGTCTTTCCAACTCTCGGCCTTTGGTAACCACCATTCTACTCTCTGCTTCTATGATTTGATTTTTTTTTTACATTCCACATAGAAGTGAGATCATGTCGTATTTGTTTTTTGTGTCTGTCTTATTTCACTTACCATAATGCCTTCCAGGTTCATCAGTGTTAGTGCAATTGGCATAATTGTTTGCTTTTTTCATGGCTGAATATTATTTCATTGTGCATATATACCACATTTTCTCTATCTATTCATCTGTTGATGGACACCTAAGTTGATTCCATATCATGGCTATTGTAAATAATGCTGCAATGAACATAAAGGGCAGACATCTTTTTTGTCATACTGATTTCAGTTCCTTTGGAAATATACTCAGTAGTAGGATTGTTGAATCATACAGTAGTTCTATTTTTAGTTTTTTGAGAAATATCCATACTGTTTTTCATAATGACTGTATGAATTTACATTCCCACCAACAACATACAATGTTCTCCTTTTCTCCGTATCCTCCCAACACTTATCTTTCATCTTTTTGATAATAGCCATCCTAACAGATGTCAGGTAATATCACATTGTGGCTTTAATTTGTGTTTCCGTGATGGTTAGTGATGTTGAACACTTTTTTATGTAACTGTTGTCCACTTGTATATCTTTTTTGGGGAAAAGTCTATTCAGCTCTTTTACCCATTTCTAAACTGGTTATTTGTTTTCTTTCTGTTGAGTTTTTTGAGTTCCTTATATATTTTGGATATTAACACCTTATCAGATATATGATTGCAAATATTTTCTCACATTTCGCAGGTTGTCTCTTTATTCTGTTGATTGTTTCTTTGGCTGTGCAGAAGCTTTCAGTTTGGTGTAATACCATTTTTCTATTTTTTTTTTTCCTGTGCTTTTGGGGTCACAACCAAAGAATTTTTGCACAGACCAAGGTCATGGAGCTTTTCTCCTATGTTTTTTTCTAGTAGTTTTATAGTTTCAGGTGATACATTTAAGGCATTTTCCCTTTTCATAATGATTTTTGTGTATCATGTGAGATGAGAGTCTAATTTTATTTCTGTGCTTGTGGATATGCAGTTCTCCCAATATGATTTAGTGAAGGTACTGTCCCTTCTCCATGTTTGTTGTTGGCATCTTTGTCAAAAATCAATTAACTGTTAATTTGTGGATTTATTTCTGGGCTCTGTATTGTGTTCCATTAGCCTATGTGTCTTTTTTCTTTTTTTTCCTTTTTTTTATGCCAGTACTGTGCTATTTTGATTACTGTAGCTTTGCAATATATTTTGTAATTCAGTAGTGTGATGCCTTCAGCTTTGTTCTTTTTTGCTCAAGATAGTTTTGGCTTTTTGGTGTCTTTTGTAGTTTCATAAAAATTTTTGAATTGTTTTTTGTATTTCTGTAAAAAATGTCATTGGAAATTTGATAGGAATTGTATTAAATCTGTAGATAGCTTTGGATGGTATGGACATTTTAAAAATATTAATTCTTCCAATCCAGGAACACCAGATATTTTTGCATTTATTTGTGTCGTCTTCAATTTCTTTCACTAATGTTTTATAGTTTTCAGTGTATGGATCTTCAAACTCCTTAGCTAAACTTATTACTAATTATTTAAATTTTTTAGCTATAGTAAATGGGATTGTTTTCTCAATTTATTTTGGATAGTTGATCCCTAGTGTGTGGAAATGCTACTCATTTTTGTATGTTGGTTTTCTATATTGAAACTTTATATACTAGTTGTACAATTTTTTTTGGTGGAGTCTTTAAGGTTTTCTATACATAAGTTCATGTTGTCTGCAGAGAAAATTTAAGTTTTTCATTTCCAGTTTGGATACCTTTAATTTCTTTCTCTTGCATAATTGCCCTAGCTAGAACTTCTAGTACTATATTGAAATAGAAGTAGCAATCCAGGCTTTCAACATTTCACTGTTGAATGTGCTGTTAGTTGTGTGCTTCTCATATATGGCCTTTACTGTGTTGAGGTACATTCCTTCTATACTTAATTTGTTGGAATTTTTTTATCATAAAATAATGTTGAAGTTTGTCAAATGTATTTTCTGCATCTATTTAGATCTTCTTTTGGTTTTCGTCCTTCATTTTGTTAATGTGGTGTATCACATTTATTTATTTGTGTATGTTGAACCACCTTTGCATCCCAGGGATAAATTCCATTTGATTATGATGAATGATTATCTCACAGTGCTGTTGCATTTGGTTTGGTAGTATTTTGTTAAGGATTTTTACATCTATGTTAATCAGAGACATTGGCCTGTAATATTTTTTTCTTATAGTGTTCTTGTCTGGTTTTGATATCTAGGTATTTCTGCCCTCATAAAATGAGTTTGAAGTATTCTCTCCTCTTCAGATTTTTGGAAGTGTTTGAGACAGATTAGCATTAGTTCTTCTTTAAATGTTTTGTAGAATCCAGCAGTGAAGCCATCAGGTCCTGGACTTTTAATTACTAATTTAATCTCCTTACTCATTATTGGTCTCTTTAGATTTTCATTTCTTCATGATCCAGTCTTGGCAGGTAATACATGTTAAGGACCTTATCCATTTTTTCTAGGTAATCTAATTTTTGGCATACAATTGTTCATGATGGTCTATTATGATCATTTGTATTTNAATATACACTCTGAAACAATAAAACTTATTAAAGAAAACATAGGAGAAACACTTCAGTAAAAAATTATTCATTAACCAACCAATTTTTAAAAGTTTCTGGTAAATGCCAGGCACTTCTACACCACAATGAAGAGAGCAGATATAACTCTATCCCTTGAAAAGTTCACAATATGGTCAGAAAAACAGGCATTAAACAAATAATGTCAGTTGAAGGATGTTGGGCTGGATCACAGACCGCTGTATCCTGACCTATGCAGGTCGCGAGTCAGGTAGTTATAAAAGAATTCCGGTGGCCAAGGTAGTTATAAAAGAATTCCGGTGGCCAATAACAGGATACACATGCTTTATTCTGACTGGAGATCAGCTGGCTAGTGGTTCTGAGCTGCTGCCTTTTATACCGAAAGTACACAATAGTGGCGACAAGCCAAGGAGTATATAGGCATGCATTCACAGTTACACCACACTTATACAACTTGTTTAAAACAGATGTGCTGAATCATACGCAGCTGGATATGAGGCGAGGGGGCCTGAGATATTGACTCCATTTTCCTCACAAAGGAATATCATTAAAGAGGCTCAGAGTTGTATGGAAATATAAGGGAAAGTGATATTTTCTCATTAGAAACTCATGAAACAACCTCAATATTCAATATCCCATGATTAATTGAAACAATGCTTTTTGGAACTTCTGACAAAATCATTAGCGCCCCCCCCCACATATTAGTTCACTCATCAAACTAATTTTGCAAGAGTCAAATACCAAGTCTGTAAAATTAATGATATTTATAATGATACCATTTACAAAAATCATGCTCTTATTCAATGTTAAATTATTTAGAAATTTCCAACATAAAGCTATGGGGAATAATTGAAAATGGAAAAAGGAGAAATATTATCTGATGGGGCACAGCAGAATATGCGGATGAAAGGAAGCAGAGGCAAAAAACACAGATGTTTTTGAACCTCATTCCCTCACTTAGGAGGAGGAAAAGCTTTGAAGTGTGTGTGAGGAGCTTAGAAAATGTTTAAAGGCACTTGGAGGATTGATGTAAATGTTAGGATGTATTATTTCTGTGAAATCCAGAAATTCTTTGTATTTTTCTGTATATGAAACATAGGATAGTATCATATTATTATTCTAAGTGTTTGTCAGTCATTGCCTAAATTGTTGTATTGTGAAGTCAAAGACCAAGCTAAATACACATGCAGCTTTAAAAACCAAACTCATAAAAACACATTTTAGTTTGAGAGAGTGGGAATAAAAACAGGATTCCCCATATTAGTTCACTCATCTTGTCAAACTAATTTTGCAAGAGTCAAATACCAAGTCTGTAAAATTAATGATATTTATAATGATACCATTTACAGAAATCATGCTCATATTCAATGTTAAATTATTTAGAAATTTCCAACATAAAGCTATTGGGAATATTTGAAAATGGAAAAAGGAGAAATATTATCTGATGGGGCACAGCAGAATATGTGGATGAAAGGAAGCAGAGGCAAAAAACACAGATGTTTTTGAACCTCATTCCCTCACTTAGGAGGAGGAAAAGCTTTGAAGTGTGTGTGAGGAGCTTAGAAAATGTTTAAAGGCACTTGGAGGATTGATGTAAATGTTAGGATGTATTATTTCTGTGAAATCCAGAAATTCTTTTTATTTTTCTGTATATGAAACATAGGATAGTATCATATTATTATTCTAAGTGTTTGTCAGTCATTGCCTAAATTGTTGAATTGTGAAGTCAAAGACCAAGCTAAATACACATGCAGCTTTAAAAACCAAACTCATAAAAACACATTTTAGTTTGAGAGAGTGGGACTAAAAACAGGATTCTTTCTCATCCTTTGTGGTCATGAGGCAAAGAGACTTCACTCCCAAAGAGAAAATTAGATGTTATTATGAAAAAGGTTCCGACTTAGCAATTTATTTTTTCAGTTTTTTAGTAGTCATAATACTCATTGATATAAACGTTTGACCTAGTAATTAACCCATATATTATAAAAAGAGCTCCACCATACATTTTGTGTTTTTTTAATTGACAAAAAATATATATATTTACGGTGCATAACACATTTTGATATTTGTATACATTGTGGAATGCCTAATCAAGCTAATTGACATGTGCACTGTCTCATATACTTTTCTGTGATGAGAACACTTAAAATCTACACTCAACAATTTCTAAGTAAACAATATATTGTTATTAACTATAGTCACATGATGTAAATAGATCTCTTGAACTTATTCCTCCTAACCGAAATTTTATATCTTTTGAGAAACATCTTCCCAGTCTTTCCAACTCTCGGCCTTTGGTAACCACCATTCTACTCTCTGCTTCTATGATTTGATTTTTTTTACATTCCACATATAAGTGAGATCATGTTGTATTTGTTTTTTGTGTCTGTCTTATTTCACTTACCATAATGCCTTCCAGGTTCATCAGTGNTAGGTAATCTAATTTTTGGCATACAATTGTTCATGATGGTCTATTATGATCATTTGTATTTCTGTGATATCAGTTGTAATATTTCTTCTTTCATTTCTTATTTTTTATCATCAGTTTTCATTTTAATTGATTTTTTTAAAAGCATGGAGAATTATGTTCTCAGTAAATCTTTGCTGATATGTCAATCAATTAATAATTAGTAATGTGAACTTTACTAAAACTGTCTCAAGGAAGGTGAGAGAAAGATATTAATAACTCATAAAATAAGTTATAGTAGATATAGAGAAATCAAAGCTAGTATTCTCTTTTATACTGCCAGGAGAGGTCAGATACAGTTTACAGTTGCCTGTTCAAGTATAANTGTAGCTTTGCAATATATTTTGTAATTCAGTAGTGTGATGCCTTCAGCTTTGTTCTTTTTTTTTCAAGATAGTTTTGGCTTTTTGGTGTCTTTTGTAGTTTCATAAAAATTTTTGAATTGTTTTTTGTATCTCTGTAAAAAATGTCATTGGAAATTTGATAGGAATTGTATTAAATCTGTAGATAGCTTTGGATGGTATGGACATTTAAAAAATATTAATTCTTCCAATCCAGGAACACCAGATATTTTTGCATTTATTTGTGTCATCTTCAATTTCTTTCACTAATGTTTTGTAGTTTTCAGTGTACGGATCTTCAAACTCCTTAGCTAAACTTATTACTAATTATTTAAATTTTTCAGCTATAGTAAATGGGATTGTTTTCTCAATTTATTTTGGATAGTTGATCCCTAGTGTGTGGAAATGCTACTCATTTTTGTATGTTGATTTTCTATATTGAAACTTTATATAGTAGTTGTACAATTTTTTTTGGTGGAGTCTTTAAGGTTTTCTATACATAAGTTCATGTCTGCAGAGAAAATTTAAGTTTTTCATTTCCAGTTTGGATACCTTTAATTTCTTTCTCTTGCATAATTGCCCTAGCTAGAACTTCTAGTACTATATTGAAATAGAAGTAGCAATCCAGGCTTTCAACATTTCACTGTTGAATGTGCTGTTAGTTGTGTGCTTCTCATATATGGCCTTTACTGTGTTGAGGTACATTCCTTCTATACTTAATTTGTTGGAATTTTTTATCATAAAATAATGTTGAAGTTTGTCAAATGTATTTTCTGCATCTATTTAGATCTTCTTTTGGTTTTTGTTCTTCATTTTGTTAATGTAGTGTATCACATTTATTTATTTGTGTATGTTGAACCACCTTTGCATCCCAGGGATAAATTCCATTTGATTATGATGAATGATTATCTCACAGTGCTGTTGCATTTGGTTTGGTAGTATTTTGTTAAGGATTTTTACATCTATGTTAATCAGAGACATTGGCCTGTAATATTTTTTTCTTATAGTGTTCTTGTCTGGTTTTGCTATCTAGGTATTTCTGCCCTCTTAAAATGAGTTTGAAGTATTCTCTCCTCTTCAGATTTTTGGAAGTGTTTGAGACAGATTAGCATTAGTTCTTCTATAAATGTTTTGTAGAATCCAGCAGTGAAGGCATCAGGTCCTGGACTTTTAATTACTAATTTAATCTCCTTACTTATTATTGGTCTCTTTAGATTTTCATTTCTTCATGATCCAGTCTTGGCAGGTAATACATGTTAAGGACCTTATCCATTTTTTATAGGTAATCTAATTTTTGGCATACAATTGTTCATGATGGTCTATTATGATCATTTGTATTT
>NW_007726392.1:571913-573733 GCF_000696425.1 Galeopterus variegatus | reverse complement strand
CCCTTCTTTCCCTTTTTCCTTATAAATTAATGTTCTATCTTCAAGGCAGAGTAATAATTGCCTTCAATGCTGCTTTCTTATGTACACTTATTACTACCATCTGAGAAGTAGGTCTTCTTAAGTCCATTTCACAGGTAAGAAAACAGATGTCTGGAGTAAGTCACTTAGCAACTGGCAGAACCAGGAGTAATTCAAATTCTCCTCTATCCACATCCTTGTGAATCCTTTGACAACCAGAAGATTTCACTTCTTCTACCAGTTCCCTTATTTTTCCAACTGCAAGAATTTAACTTTTGAGTTTCCTGTCACATTACTCTTAATGCATGCAGTAGACTCTCCCCAACCTCCTTTTATGCCCCATTTCTGTTTTTTAAACTGGATAAATACATTCTCTCATGGCGACAGACTTCAGTTCACATGTTTTATCATATTTGATATTTCATGGAACATGATATTAATTATTTCCTTACTTTGCTGATTTTATAAGTTTGGATATGAAATATATTTTGATTAAAGGGTAACCTTAGACATATCCAATGAGCTTTGGACATGCCTATGTGAATATGTAGAAGATTACCATCATTATCAACTCCATTGTTGGCTTTTATCTTCAAATCTTTGGAAATAAAGGACATATCTAATAAGGATGATTAAATGCCCTTCAATTAGACAAATAGATCTTGTTAATTTTCATTTCATAACATTTTTTTCTTGTTTATGTGGCTAAAATTACAAGAGCAAGAGGTATAAATATGATTATATGTGATTCACTGACTCCTTTAAATGTATGTGATTTCCAGTGAATATGTGTGTACATGCATGTGCATGTGTGTTTGTGTATGTGTTTGCCACATTTTAAAAATCTGTTAGCCATAAAAAAATAGTTCTGTAAGTTCCTCTTGAGTGAGTCTCTCTACAAATTATTCACATGGGATTTTACTCCTAATGTCAGGGTTAGAACAAGCAGGCAGGAGACTCAAGTCTGATCAAATGAAATAGAACATTCTCTTGCACACAGTGATGGCTAAGTGATGAGTATCTAAACAAAGTCATTGAGGTACAATGTGTTGCTTCCTGGGTCTGCTGAAATAGAGAAACAGACTCTTCTTTGTTGGACTTAAACCTGGAAGTCTAAGGGCTGAGAACTGGCCAATGATGTGTATGTAGGGCCAAACTATGTTGAGAAAATAAGTCCTGTTGACAGCATTGGAGGCTCTGGATCAAGCTGCACCTGAAAACTTACAGCTGGACATTTCAGTTGCATGAGGCAATAAAATTCTTTTTGTGTTGTTGTTTAAGCCAGTTTGAATTGCATTTCCTGTCATCTGTAAGGGATAATATTAACCAATACAAAACAGATGACTTGGATACAGTGACCTAGCATAACCAGGTTTATTTACGAGTTTTAAAACACAGAGTTTTTAAGAAAAGGAGTTCTGTTTTGTATAGAAAATGGAAAATAGTTTGGAGATGGGGGTATATGGGAAGAAAATGAGCCAAAAAGAGTATTTATGTCTGTAGTGACATTGCAACATCAGTAACAATAATATTTATAAAACATATTACTATTTAAAATGACAAGCAAGTCAGATGTGGTTCCTTCACTCAAGGGACTTATTGGAGCAAAAGACAATAAATGATGGGACAAATAAGTGTAGTTTGATGATTTAGTTAAGCATACTTTTGGTGAGTTCGAGGAGAGGTAAGTTATACAGTGATAATACATGGAAGTCTTAATACATAGTATGCTACTTGTGTATTTTTTTATTGTTTGTTTATTTTTTTCTGAATAACACCCCAAAAGCACAGGCAACAAAAGA
>NW_007726392.1:569462-571235 GCF_000696425.1 Galeopterus variegatus | reverse complement strand
ACTTTTGGTGAGTTCGAGGAGAGGTAAGTTATACAGTGATAATACATGGAAGTCTTAATACATAGTATGCTACTTGTGTATTTTTTTATTGTTTGTTTATTTTTTTCTGAATAACACCCCAAAAGCACAGGCAACAAAAGAAAAAATGAACAAATGGGCTTATATCAAACTAAAAAGCTTCTGAACAGCAAAGGAAGCAATCCTATAGAATGGGACAAATTTGCAAAAAATTCATCTGACAAGGGATTAATATCCAGAATATACAAAGAGCTCAGACAACTTCACAACAAAAATATAAATAATCCAATTAAAAAATGGGCAAAGGAGGTGAATAGACATTTCTCAAAGGAAGACATGCAAATGGCCAACAGGTATGTGAAAAAATGCTCTAACATCACTAATCATCAGGGAAATGCAAATCAAAACCACTCTGAGGTATCACCACACCCCAATCAGACTGGCTATTACAAAAAGACAGAGAATAACAAATGCTGGCCAGGATGTGGAGAGAGAGAAACCCTCCTGCACTGTTGGTGAGACTATAAATTAGTACAGCCAGTACAGAAAACAGTATGGAGGTTCCTTAAACAACTACAGATAGAACTTCCATATGATCCAGCAATCCCGCCCCTGGGGATATATCCAGAGGATTGGAAGACATCAAGTTGAAGGCATACCTGCACTCCCATGTTTATTGCAGCTCTATTTACTATAGCTAGGTGATGGAACCAACTTGAATGTCCACTGATGGATGACTGGATAAGGATGTTGTGGTATATATACACAATGGAATACTACTCAGCCATAAAACAGAATGAAATTCTACTATTTGCAGCGGCGTGGATAATCCTGGAGAAAATTATCCTAAGAGAAACAACCCAGGTACAGAAAGAGAAATACCACATGTTCTCACTCATAACCAGGAGCTGAATCCATAAATAAATAAATAAACAATAAAAAGAAACAGAGAGAAAGAAAGAAACAACAAACACAGTGATATGTTGAACTTTTAGAAAACCAGAGGTGGAAAAGGGGAAGAGAGGGGAAGAGGGAGGCAGGTTAACAAGGAATCGGTCAACGGACACGAAGAATGATAGCATGTTGTAATGATGAGTAAGCTAACTATACTGATCTAACCACATTCTACACAGTCACTGAAAATCAACATTGTACCCCACGTGCATGTATAATAAAAAAAATAATAAATAGATGAATAAATAAATAAATAAATACCTAGTATGAAAGCTACCACCAGAGGATTTAAGGAGTAAACTTAGGTGAATGGGGGTTGGGTGTCATGGTGAAGCGTCTGTGACAGGACTAAATAAAGACCTACTATAAAAGATATAAAGTCTCAGTGAAGCTTAAATGTAGTGGAAAAAGAACGTGAAAGTTACAAGCAAGGAGGGAATTGATCTACTGGACCAAAATATCTCCACATGGAGGTGAGGAAAGTCAGAAAACTGCTGGTGGATAGAGAAGAAGAGGAAGGGTTCAAAGGCCAGGAGATCCCAACAAAGGTGTAGAACGGGGGATGCAGTAATGGAGGATCGGTAAGAGTGAAAGCTATGAAATTGTGATTTAAGATAAGGAAAGTGTGTGGTAACAAGAGAGCTCAGGTTATGACTGAGAAGACTGAGGGAGTAGTGAGAAATTGGTAAAGGGCCACAAAACATGACTACAATGTGTAAGGTTGACTATACTGATTATCCTGATTGGAACATCACATATTGCACACAGGTACAATCAATTATGTTTCAATAAAAAAAATTT
>NW_007726392.1:567959-568347 GCF_000696425.1 Galeopterus variegatus | reverse complement strand
AGTGCCTTTTGGGAGTTGGAGAACACACAATTCATTTTAAGCCTGAGAGGTATGAAAGCAACGATCTTGGGACAGTTGTTATTTTTTTCTCTTAGTTTGAAGATATAGGCCATGTGTTGGACTAAGTGCTGGTTTGAGATAAAATAATAATAATAATAATTAGAATTTTAGAGTGTTTGCAAAACAGTTGCAATATTTCTCTTCCCCATATTCATGTCCTTGGTAATCCCTTTCCATACTATGTTCTTCTCCATGGAACAATAAATATGCAACTCGATTGTGACTTGCTTTGGCAAGTGGGACAATACCAAACATGATTCAAAAAGGTACTGTCAAAGTGCTTGCTCAGTAGGATTTTCTTGCTATTGTGGCTCCTGGAAACATTAAA
>NW_007726392.1:566661-567899 GCF_000696425.1 Galeopterus variegatus | reverse complement strand
TACTGTCAAAGTGCTTGCTCAGTAGGATTTTCTTGCTATTGTGGCTCCTGGAAACATTAAAACTACCACCACACCAAGTTTCCCTGCTATTCAGCTGGATGAAGAGAGACACATACCTCTTCATTATTAATGAATAATGCTTTGATTCATTAATCTTACAGTTTATTTCTTTAAGAGACTGAAGTATGTACTTCTGTGCTAAAAGATGATAAGCAGGCCTACATTTTTCTCTATTTGTTTTTTCCTTTCTTCAACGCTTTTCTTTTTATTCCTTCAACTCCAACTATTTGAATCTCAGTCTCTGTGTTTGTTGGCAAAATGAACATCTCATAATCTCATTGCAAGGACAAAATGAACAAATAAATGAATTGATCAGCACAGTCCTTGACATATAACACATGCTAAGTANATAATGAAGTCTGGATCTCAGAAACGTTACATGAGTAGCCCATAATGTTATTCCTATCACCCAGGATGATGGTAAGAACTGGACTGTAACAGAAACAAGTCAACTGCTTGCCAAGTCTTCAAAGAATTAGGAACATTTGTATATGACACATAACAAAAGGCAAAGAAAATATTGAGAGCTACCTACTATTAAACACTTATAAAGTAATAAGCAAATGCTAAAAGTTTTATCTGTAGACATTATTTTAATTAAGGTTCACTTTATCTCTGTCAGGCCGTACTTGATACTTTTTATTTTAAGGATAAGGAAATCAAATTATTATAGAATGGAGTGATTAAGTAACTTGCCAAAGGATTTGAACAGTTAGGATTTGAACTCATTTATTTTGATTCCCGAACACATACTTCTAACACTTATATTTCAGGTTAAATGTAAATTGCATGAAAAGCAATAGAGTAGAGGAAGTGGCAGTGAGGAAGATGAAAGATACTGACTCCAGCAGGAGTTTTAGAGATATGTCAAAAAATAATACAAGAGGATAAGGGGGACATTTATTGATCAGTTTGAAGATGCTGATCGGATAAATTATGACTCATATGATGAATGCACACTTGGGTAATGTGGATATGAAGCATGATGGAATTAGTCCTAAGTGCCTTTTGGGAGTTGGAGAACACACAATTCATTTTAAGCCTGAGAGGTATGAAAGCAATGATCTTGGGACAGTTGTTATTTTTTTCTCATAGTTTGAAGATATAGGCCATGTGGTGGACTAAGTGCTGGTTTGAGATAAAATAATAATAATAATAATTAGAATTTTAGAGTGTTT
>NW_007726392.1:564434-565109 GCF_000696425.1 Galeopterus variegatus | reverse complement strand
ATGTTTCAAAAATATTTTTGATATGTGAATACAGAAATATTATGATTAATTAGATATCTTAAATTTTAGTCTTAAGATGAAAGGGGATACATCAGTAAGAAGATATGGCACTGGTTCCAGAAAAGATCAGAAATAGAGATACATGGTTCAATTCTGTGAATGTGGGCACATTTAGTAACTTTGTAAAACTTAGGTTTCCTTATCCAAAAAATAAGATTAAAGAGAATATAATTTCATATGTTTTTTGATAGAATAAAAAGGGGTAAAGTATACATAAAGTAAAAATATTAGGAACATGCTGTAAAAAAATTAGGAACATAGTAAATGAAAGCACATGGGCTGAATACTTGCACTACAACTCAGTAATGATAGGACACTGGAGAAGTTCAGCAAACTTTTCTAAAACTGTCTAGATCTGCACAATAGAAATAATAATGCCTAGCTCATACGACTTGTGATGATTAGGTGAGCAAACATAACCCAAGTACCCACGGTGATACTTAGGGTATAATAGGAACGCACTAAGGGACAATCATTATTATTATCATCCTTTAGCTTTGTTATGTAATAAAGATATCAGAGAAGAATTATTTCAGATTATTAAAAGTTAGTAAGTATAAAACAAATGTAAAAAGAAAGTTAATAAAGTAGTTACATTAAATTTTGCCTATAAGA
>NW_007726392.1:553702-564387 GCF_000696425.1 Galeopterus variegatus | reverse complement strand
GTATAAAACAAATGTAAAAAGAAAGTTAATAAAGTAGTTACATTAAATTTTGCCTATAAGATTTTTTCTCTGATATATGTTCATCAGTATGATTGAGGGTTTATTTCTTCCTGTAAGGTTAGTATATTTTAATGGATATAGTTATATTTTGTGTTCTAATTAGCCTGGTGATAGGCAACATGTTTTTGTGTATAAGAGATATCATGATAAGCCTTATTGTACTGCATTTACTTAAAAAATTAAAAATCTTTTATTTTTCCCCATTATTTATTTATTTATTTGACTAGGTCATACTTTCCAAAAGTATGAAAGGGCAAAAATGAGTCGTCCCTTCCTCCCCTGTTCCTTTACCCACCCATTTCCCCTCCCCAGGCACAACCACAATTACAGATTTCAAAACAATTTTGAATTTATAGAAATGTTACAAGAATAATTCAGAGAATTCCAGTACTATATACCCCTTGCCCAGAATCATGTAAAAATTAGAAATCTTGCTTAATTAATAATACCTATCAATCAAATCATTGTCAATGCTTTAACAAGTTGAGCTAAATAATAATAACAACATAATTTTTAGTTTATTTAGATAAAAAGATAAAAAGAATTTAGAATATAGTTGAATAACAAAATATGTTTGAAAATATGCATATTTAGCATTTAGCTATATGATTCTTTTTGACCTTCATGTTGAAAAGATCACCTGCATAATTGTAATTGTATACATTTCAAATTTAGAGAAGACGGGAGTAACTACCTCAATTTTCAACTTCAGGACAGCATTTTGAACAGGGTTCATATTTCTTGTCTTTGATGGGATAGAATATCTATTGTCTCATTTGACAGCTATTGAAAAGTTCATTTTTGATTAATTCCTGTGTACTTTTCACAGGGATAAGCATAAAGACTTTTGGTTATATGAAGTAAGGCTATTTAAGTCTTTGAAATATTAATCATTCAGAGAGGACGTTAGCTCCATCTTCGTGTTAATCTTGCATCCTGGCATTTATTCATAGTATTCTTACATTTTTATAACCATTTTATAAAGAGGAAAATAGAAAAAGTCAAAGTGGACTGCTGTTTATCTTATCCCTGCACTGAGCAGTAGGATCCAGAGGAGAAAAACATTTCTGAAGAATAGTAAGAATAAATGTTTAGACAAATGTTTTCTCAGCTACTAAGCTGGCTTAATCATTTTACTTTTAAAATATGGAAGTGGAAGAGATATAAGGACTTTTTTCCTCTTCTGTAATTCACAGCACAGTTGGACTGTGATCTTTGCAACAGCAATCAGAAGAAAAAGAATAGTGTTGCCAAGAAAAGCAGAATGGCAAACCAAGGTTAATTACAGAAAAACACACATCATTATTCTAAAATTCGTTCAGTTAAATAGAGAAATAAGGCAACTATGCACAATAGGTAACGTTTCATTTTGAGTTTTTCCTCTCCTCTTTTTCCTATAAAATGTAGACTGGTGATATAAGCAAATTATTCTAGGCTTAGTATGTCTTCCTTCTTCTGTTTAAAATAAACAATACAAACGAACACATATACAAACTAAACATTTTATCTACAACACTTTGGATTTCATTTAGAATAATCTTTTATCCACCTCCCAGATGAATGCCATTGGCATGATATTGTTCCTTAAAGTATCCATGTTATGGAGCATAAGTCCCAGGATGTGCTTTAAGATGAAATGTTCAGGGGGGAAAACGACTCCATGGTTGAATGCTATTCTTTTCTTGAGTAGTCACAGTTAATTAGCCCACTAAAAATGCCTAGAAATGTTTTAGTCCAATAAAGAAGCTTATTTAGCTTTGTTAATCCACTGTTTCTTAAACTTATTTTTTCTTTATAGCCTTCTCTATATATCACTCTCTTCACAGTTGGTATTACTTGGCAGGAAGGGGGACCTTAGAATGCTTAGGCTCGAATCTCGACTTTGCTACATGCTATATGCTCCATCTATGACAAGTTATATAACATGCCATTAAACAGTGTTTTCATTTTAAGAATTATTTTAGATTTACAGAAAAAAAATGTGAAAATGGTACAGAGTGCCCAGTTTCTCCTGTTGTTAACATCTTATATTAGTATGGCATATTTGGTATAATCAATGAAACAATATTGATACACTATTATTAACTAAAGTCTTTATTCAGATCCCCCTAATATTGAACTAGTGTCCTTTTTCTGGTTGAGGGTTCTATTCAGATTACCACATTACATGTAGTCATTACGTAGTCTCCTCTTGACTAAGACAGTTTCTTAGACTTCCCCTGTTTTTAATGACCTATCTTGATACTTTTGAGTACTGGTCGGGTATTTTGTTAGAGTGTCTCTCACCTGGTATATGTCTGATTTTTTTTTTTTTTTCCATGATTAGACTAGAGTTGTGGGATTTGGGGAAGAAGACCCTAGAAATGTGACATATCTATCACATCATATCAAGGGTACATATTATCAATATGACTTATTATTTTTAATGATGACGAATTACCTGGGTTGAAATAATCTGTATACTTTAGAAGGAAGTCACTCTGTGCAGCTCCAAACTTAAGGAGTAGAGAGTTATGCTAAACCTACTTGAGGATGAAGTATCTACACAAATTATGTGAAATTCTTCTGCACAGGAGATTTGCCTCTTCTCCCCCATTTATTAATTTATTTATATCAGTATCAAGTCATTGATACTTACTGTATACTTTGGGTCATAATGCAACACTACTTTTTAAAAATTTTATTGCTGAAATTCTTTTTCCTTTGCCATTAGGAGTTCCAAAAGTTGGTTCCTGTTTTCCTTTGACATCCTCATCATTGTGGGCTTTTTATTTATTTAAGTATTTCCTTACTTTCTGGCACTACAAGATTCTTCATGCCCATCTTGTGTATTCCTTCCTCAGTCCCAGAGCTCTAAGGAACTGTAACATCTGTTATTTGAAACTAAGATTTGGGTATTAGATGTACTATTGCTGCTGGGACATAATTGCTACTAGGCCTCCCAGCTGGCAGAGCATGGAAATATGTATGTGTGTGTGTGTATAGTAATCTGTGCATATACACATACATGTAAATATTTCTGTGTTTAGTCATCTGTATCTATGTTAAGGTAAATTCATTGTCCATTCTGATGTCTCTGACCATAACCCATTACTAAATGAATTACTGTAGGAGATGAACAAACTGAGTCATAGATGTTAGGTTGCTTCCCCAATACAGCATAATTGAATTCTAAACTTAGTTCAGTTTGTCTCTGAAGCCTTGTATTTTCCACTACACTCTGGAAAATATTAAGTTGTAATAATCCCTTCCTTTTTCCATTAACAGAGCTGACTCAAAAATGTTTAAATTTATTTTTAAAGTTATTTTTGTTGAAAGATTATTTTTTATTAACAGGCTACAAATTGAGAAGCCTCGGGATAAATAATAAGTTTAAAGTTTTAATGTGGAAAATTATGAATATTCAGGGCGATGAACTAGATTCAATTTTATGTTGTAAGAATGTTAGTAACTATCTCAAGTACAAACTTCTTAACAGATATTTGAAACTTGGTTTCTGTTTATGCAAAGAGAATACTTATAGCAAGTAAATGGAGTAATATGAGTAATTGTTTTGAACTTCATCGAGTTTAATGCAATCTTAGTGAGAAAGAAAACAGATTTTGCATTTATATGTTTAGAAAAAAGATATATCTTTAAAATGTAAGTAGGTGAATGTTGAACAAGATTTCAGTTTTAAAATCTGAGACTTTAAAAACATGTGTGTTAAATGGGAGGGCATGGAGTTTTTATTATGAAGTTATACTTTATAAAGATTATACTCATCAAATATTCTTTAACATTTCAGAGAGATTTTGAAAAATGTTGGCCTTTTGGGTTTACTAAGACTATGGCATTTCATACTCTGCAAAGCAATATTAACCTTAAATTGAACCATTTATTTTGTCCTTGTTAAATGTCACAGTTGTCTTTTCCCTTGAGTCATTAATTTTATCACCTAAAAGTTCTTTTCAGGAAAAACTGGTGGATATCATAATGGACCAAAATAGAGAACTGATTGTCTGAGTTCTGGACAACTAGTAATTACTAGAAATTGGAGACCAATAAAGTATCTTGGTCCCCAAATGAGCTATTTAAATCTTGGATTCTGGATGAGTAAAGAACTGATCCCATTAAGTCAGTTCAATACGTGTGTATAATGAAACAAGAAAATAGGCCTCTCTTCATTAAAGGGACTAAAAGCCCACAAGGAAATTTTCTAGGGTCATGGTTGTTGATCCTTCCTTCAAAGGTGCATAAAATCATATTATTCCCCAGCAATGAAAGGCTAATTTTTCCCTGAAAACGTTATCTCCCCTCAATGACGGTCACAAGCTACAGCAGTCTAGAATGCACTTGGTGTGATTTGTAGGACAAATCTCTCAATCATGGAAAGAACACAGGGAGGAAGCTGAGAAACAAAATCCAATATGATCGTAGTTTTTGGCAGAGGACTCAAAAGAAAATAATTAATAGAAGAAAAGGAAAAAAAATGATACAACTGAGACAATTTTCAACATGAAACCTAGAATAAATGATTAAATTGCATAGGAAATATAGTGAACTATCTAATTATTTATGAAGGATATTGCAATGGACAAATTGTGTTTGATACAGAAGAGACCAGAAGAAGAGTCTGACCCTAAAGAAAACTACTGGCAGAGACTGTGTTTAGAGTTTAGAACCCTTAGTTAACCATACCAGAATCTAGAGCTGAGTGAATTCCTGGTAGGAAATTGGAGAGGAAATACATGCTAGCAATTTAGTCAACAAATTGGCATTGGAGAGGAAATACATGAACCCAAGAGATATGTAGGGAAGCTGCAACTCAGTGCTCCTATGTAGCCGAAGGAACTAAATTTAGCACCTTTCTTATTGAATCCCACCAGATACCCAGGAATGAAATGAGAAGTCTAGTTTTAAATCCCACTTCACGTCAGTGGGAAAGTAATCCCAAATGTACCATGAAGCAGAGCTCTGTGTTTCAGACACTGGCAATGTGAGCTGAGTAAATTGTTAAAGCTTTTAGTACACATGGCTGCATAGGTAAAGAAAAGGCAAGGACTGAAAAAAAAAAAAATCTCCGAATCTTAATTATATCTCCTCTTCGTTTGTGAGAAACTCCTAATTCCTGCCAGAGTTCATATGACCCTTAGTACTGTAAACGTAGTGCAGAGAATTGGGCAGTTAAACAGCTCGGGGAGTATATCTATAAAAAGAAATGCCTTCAATTGAAATGAAAAATAATCACAGAACAATCATCAGATTAGTGATAGAAAGCAAAACAATAATAACAGCTGCTGAAAATAAACACATTGAATAAACATTTTCAGAAATATTCTGCAGGATAAAAACATTTCATTTACATTTTATCTATACAGATTACTTTAAATATGTAAACGATAGTACTTTTTAACTTTTCTCTTTTTTCAAAGAATTCAAACAATATTTTCCCTCCATTCAGGCTGCCAAAATATATTAAATATTTTTAGCAAAATGATATTTAGGTTATACACATTTGAGAAAATTCTCACATCTTGAAAAGAAGAGTGATGCTAGTGTCTATTTCAGATTTTGAATCAGAGAAAAAGGCAAATTGAAATGGAAATATAAAAAACCACAATGCTAAATCACAAATCTTGTGCATTATTACCAGGGAATTAATTTGGCATTTGTCGACTCTTTAGAATAATTTCTAAATGCTCTGAAGAGAGTAATATAACAAAAAGATTCAGGATTTGGAATTGAGCAACTGTGTGACATTTGTTTAATTGCTCGTTATCTTGAACATTCACATTCTTCTTTAGTGTAAATGGGGAAAATATCTACATTGTGTATTTTTAATATTAAATGAGATAATATAATGTGTATTGGGAATCACATCTTGAGCTATATTTGTGAATGTAACCAGGATGCTTTATTTCTATCCATCGGATGAGGCCCACCAGAAAAGTGGTTGCATAGACTATTCATAGGCTAGATATCATCCTGTAGGTAGAGAAGGGCTGGTAGATTTGGTTTATTAATAATGCATGAGCCAGTGATACAAAGATAAAGTTATTTTAAGTCTCACTTAAAAAATAATCAAATCTCAAGTTTTGGACTTCTACAGTATAGATTATGAATCAGCTTAATTGTTGTCACCTAAAAGACTTGTTAGAAGTGCATATTCCTGGGCTCTATCCCAAATAGACATTCTGAATCAGAATCTTATTTTTTAAAACCTTTCCATACAATTTCTATTTAAGCTAAAATTTGAAAACCACTGCTCTATAATCTATAATTTCTACAGACAAAGAGACCTTGAGTGAAAATATTTTAAAAAACCAAAAAAACAAACAGTAATAAACAACAACAACAAAATGTTCTTACTGAAAGTACTGTAAAGTATTGGCAAACCTGTCAGTAATGCTTATATTTCATTCTAATTGAGTGTAACAAGAATGGGAGATAGGCATTTTTAGAGCTTGTATCAAGGGTATTTCCTATCAGAGACTATACGCAGCAATCTTCCACACATCTTTAAAAAAAAGATGAATGTATTTATAATTATATTAAAATAAACACGTATAACGGGGTCTTGAAAGGTATCTCTTCGTAGTTTTGACTGAAGTTGCAACAGTGGAAAACATACATTGACTTCAGAATAGCTTTTGCAGAACAAGCTAAATATATATTTTAATTTAGTTTTGCTACCTTTAGCTGGTCATATACCTGAAGAGTTTAAAAAGGAGTGTTTGAAGAGCAGGGGTTAGAAATTCTTTAGATAAAGTTGTTAACTTGTTGGGAGTAATCTCAAGTCAATTGAAGGAGAGTTCAAGAGAAGCATTGCAGATCCTGACATATCCACAGGAGGATGACTTACAGCTACACCAAGGTCAAGGGTTCAGATCCCCATACTGGCCAGTTGCCAAAAAAAAAAAAAAGTCCAACGGTAGGAGAATGTAGAGAAAAAATTCCCGCCTGGTGGCAGAGCAATGAGATTAAAGGCAGCACTGGAAGTTGGCTGTATCTTTCCCTAAAGTGGAACACTAGTTGATGCTTTGCACATTGCATGGCCCCAGAGAAGGGAACCAGCTTAGAGTTGTCCATTAAACAGACATTTCCCAAAAGGACTTTATGGAGAAACATCATGATTCCAACGAAGAGGTGACCCAGCAGAAGTCAGAGCCATAGAGAGGACTCAAAAAGTTACTGGCAGGAAGAGGCAAAGCCCAGTCTGTGATAAGCAAACTGTAGTGAAAGATGTCAAGAGGTAAACCTCTGAGGTATTGGAAGCAGCAGATCAGCCCTCAAAGTCCATTCCACCCTCCTTTTACTGTGCCTCTTGCATTGCAGAGAATGAAAAGCTAAAATTTGCATATACCAGATTCCCTTGTGACTCAGTTGTAGACAAAATTTAGGTTTGACCAAATGGATGCATTTGTGTGGGATAGTGAAGATGGAAGCAGAGCGATGTTAAAACTCCTGTTGGTTCTGAGGTTCTTACTGACATACCCAGTTGCTGAAGCCATTGTTTTTCTGTATTAATATTAGGAAAATACCAGTTACTAACTTATGGATGTCAAGAGGGGCATTCATTTGCTGATGTCACAAATTTTCTGGAGTCTAAACAGCTTCCTGAATGTGATAGGTTTCTGATATTGTGATTCCTGACTGAAGCCATATCATGCTTTGAAAAATATCTATTCTCATATTGAGAGACAGCTTCTGGCTTCCTAGCATCAGTAGGCATAGTTATTAAAAACATAGATTCTGCAGCCAAATTTTCTAGTTTCAAAACCTGGCTCATACTCTGATTAGCTTAAAACTTGAGCAAGTTATTTATTTCTGTACCCCTATTTTAGCATCTAGAAACTGAGGATAATAAAGTAGCAACCTAAGAAGGTTTTCATGGGGACTAGATAAATTAATATAAAACTACTGATTTCCCTGAAATCTATTCCACTGTGATTTTCCCCATCTCAGATGATAGGAAAAACCTTAGGTTTGTTCTTCGTGTTACTCTTTCTTTTCTATTCTACGCTTAATTCATATGCAAATTGTTTTTTCATCTACCTTTATAATCTGTAAGTTCTTACCATTTCTATTGATATCATTTCTAAAACTGTCATCGCCAGCCTGCATTGCTATAATAGCCTTCAAGCAAGTTTTTTGTTTGTTTGTTTGTTTTTCTGTCCTTGACAGTGCATTCTGATCACAATAACCAGAGTGATCCTGTTAAAATTTAGGTCATATCATGTCAAGCCTGTGCTAAAATCCTCTGGTAGTACCCATTCTGCTCATCATTAAAATCAATTTATAACAAGTGTTTATAAGCCTTCACCCAGTGTGTCTCTGTGTAGCCTCTTGGAACTCTTTCTCTTTCTCTGTATTTACTCAGTCCAATCTATCCCTATTGGCCTCGTTTTTACTTGAACACCAGGCATATGCCTTCCTCATAGGACCCTTCTACCAGCTATTTCCTCTTTCCAGGACATTTTTCTTCTGGATATCCACATGGTTGACTACCTTACTTTCCTTCTTTGCTCAGCGATCATCTTCACAATGAGAGAACAGCAAAAAATCATCATATTTAAAATTTGAACTGTGTTTTCTCCCCACAACTGATACTCTTTACATTTTTTCTCTGCTCATATTTTTCAAATACTTATCACCTTTTAAAATAGTGTATAATATTCTTTTTAACTATGTTTGTTGATTATTGTTTTTTTCTAGGCCCACTAAGATGTATGCCTCATATGGACATTTATTTTGTCTGTTGTTTACATTGATAAAATTGTAGGGCCAAAAAGAGGGTCTGGCAAAAGATAGTCACTCAGTAAATGATTATTAAGTGAATAAATGATCAAACAAAAGAAAACATATTAAGTGCTTAATATAATGTCCGGCACATGGTAAATGCCATATAACTGTTGGCTATTATTGGAATTATTATTAATCCTCTCTGGCATAGATTAAACTATTGACCATCCCACATCAGGTAAATACTTAACATGTATCCTGAATTGTCTATCTTTCCCTGGGTATTTAATCTATCAAGCTATAAATTTGGGCCTACTCAGTAGCACTGGATCATCAAATGGATGAGAACATACATATGTTTTATGAGCAGAAGATTCACATTCATAGGAAACCTACCCCAGCAGCACTCTTTCAATCTAATACCTTTTAAATGTTATTTTGTCTAGGTATCCTAGATTGCTTGTTAATGTTTTTTAGCACTATAAAGGTGTTACTCCACTATCTTCTCACTTTTATTTTTTTCTGACAAGAAATTGGTCCAAGTTAACATCCCCAGTAATTGGACAAGCCACAATAATGTGCGTCCTGATATTATACCCCGAGAAAGCACAACATCATTACTGTAGTGTTCTTCATGATGAAGAAATATCACATAAACCGAAAAAGTGGGGAACGTTTTAAAAACTAACTGGCCTTGACTCTCCTAAAGCACCAGGGTCAGGAAAAACAATGACTGAAGAACTGTTCCTCATTAAAGGAAATTATAGAAACAGAACAAAATGCAAGTGTGGTGATGATTGGACCACGGGTAAGGACAGAAAATTATCTTAGACATGAAGGACAATACTAAGAAAAGCAGTAAACTGCATATGGTCTGTGAACTAGATACAAATTGTATTTGTAATTGTAATTTGATAATTGTAATTGATTATGATAATTGTACTAGGGTTATGTATTAGTCAGTGTTCTCTATAGAAACAGAATATGTGTGTGTCTTTGTGTGTGTGTGTACATATATATATGTATATATACATTTATTTATAATAAGGAATTATCTCACGTGGTTATGATTTTGAGAAGTCCCAAGACTTGTGGTTGGCAACCTAGAGACACAATAGAGCCATTGTGTAGTTCTAGTCTGGAAACCAGCAGGCTTGAGATTCAAAAAGAGCCAATGTTTCCAGCCTGAAGACTGGAAATGACCAATGTCCAAACTCAAGCAGTAAGTCAAAGAAATTTCCTCTTAGTCAGTTTTTTTTTTTTTTTTTTCCTATTCAGGTCTTCAAATGATTGAACTTGGTCCACTCATATTAGGGAGGGCCATCTGTTTTACTTAGTCTACCAATTAAAATATTAATCTCTTCCAGAAACATTCTCACAGACACACCCAGATTAATGTTTGGGCAGATATCTGGCCACCACTTGGCTCTGTCAAGCTGACATATAAAATTAAATATCACAGATTATGTTTGAAAATGCTCTTGTTCTTAGGAAACATACACTGAATATTTAGGAGTAATGTCACATGCACATATGAAATTTGTTTTCAAATAGTTCAGCAAAAGCAGATGTACATACATATATGAATAGGTATATGCATCTACATATGTATGTGTACACACAAATATACACTCGCAAATATATATAAACATGCAGAGAAAAAATAGAGCGATGGAATGTTAAAGCAAATGGGACAAACAAACAAATTTGCAGTAAGTGTATAAAGAAGGTTTTACTTTGGGGGGGGTTGAAACTGGGGATCTTTGAGATTTTGGGATCTCAAAAACTGTATCTCTCCCAATATTTGGGAAATTTTTAGCTATTATTTCATTAAATAGGTTTTCAATGTTCCTTTCTCTTTCCTTTCTGGTACATCCGTGACACAAATGTTTGTAGCTAAG
>NW_007726392.1:550457-553404 GCF_000696425.1 Galeopterus variegatus | reverse complement strand
TTTCAATGTTCCTTTCTCTTTCCTTTCTGGTACATCCGTGACACAAATGTTTGTAGCTAAGGTTATCAGAAAGAATTCATAGGTTTTTTTCATTTTTTAAATTCTTTTCTTTTTTTTTCTTGGTCCAACCTTGTTAATTCAAAAAGCCTGTCTTTTGCATTGAAGATTCTTTCTTCTGCTTGTTCTAGCCTGCTGTTTATGCTCAGTTGTATTTTTAGTTTTTGAATGAATTCTTCAGTTCTAGGATTTCTGCTTGATTTTATTTATTTACTTTTTTTGTCAATTGAAGCATAATTGATTGTACAGATCTGTGAAGTACAGCTTTGAATATCAAAACTTGTGTGCCATATATGATTCTCAAATCAGGATAATTACTATTTTTATTGTTACACAATATAATAATTTTTTGTGGCTCCTTACGGATTTCTCACTAACATCCCTTCCATCTCCCCATTTCTCTCCTCTCATACCTCAGTTCTGTTCTTTCCTTCTGAAAGTTCAATAAATTATTGTGATTGTTGTACCTTTCTTTCTATTTTTATGTATTTGTTTATTTTTTTAGTTCTCACTTATGAGTTGAGGACATACAATATTTCTTTTTCTATGCCTGGCTTATTCACTTAACATAATTTTCTTTAAGTTCATCCATATTACTGTGAATGGCAGAATTCCATTCTCTTTTATAGCACAGTAGTATTCCACTGTGTACATATACCACATTTTCCTTATCCAGTTGTCCATCAATGATTATTTAGGTTGGTTCCAACTCTGAGCTATTCTAAATAATGCTGTGATGAACATGAGGGTGCAGGTATCCCTTAAACATGATGATTTCCATTCCTTTGGGTATATTGCCAAAAGCATGATTGCTGGATCATATGGCAGTTCTATCTGTAGTTGTGTGAGAAACCTCCATACTGTTTTCCATAATGGCTGCACTAAGTTATAGTCCCACCAACAGTGTAGAACGGTTCTCTTTTTTCTGCATCCTCACCAGCATTTGTTACTCTCTCTCTTTTAGATAATGGTCAGCATACCTGGTGAGAGATAATATCTCCCTGTGGTTTTGATTTGCATCTCCCTAACGCTGCTGAATGGGGTGGAGCATTTTTCATGTGTCTGTTGGCCACTTGTATATCTTTTTTTGAGAAATGCCTATTTAGCTTCTTTGCCCATTTTTTAATTGGGGTACTTGTTTTTTACTGTATATTCTGGATATTAATCCATCATGGGATGTGCAGTTTACAAATATTTTCTCCCATTCTGTAGTTTATCTTTTCTCTCTATTGTTTCTTTTGCTGTGCAGAAGCTTTTTAGTTTGATATAATCATATTTGTTTATTTTTCCTTTTGTTGCCCGTGCTTTTGTGGTCTTTTTCATAAAGTCTTTGCCTACTCCTACTTTCTGAAGTGTTTCCCCTGTGTTTTGAGTTTTATAGTTTCACATCTTATATTTATGTCTTTAATCCATCTGGGGTTGATTTTGGTATATGGTGAAACGTATTGGTCTAGTTTCATTCTTCTACATATGGAGGTCCAGTTTTCTCAGCACCATTTACTGAAGAGGCAGTCTTTTCCCCAATGTATGTAGCTGGTGCCTTTGTCAAAGATCAGTTGGCTGTAAGTATGTGGGTTGATTTCTGGATTTTCTATTCTGTTCCATTGGTCTGAATGTCTGTTTTTATGCCAATACTATGATGTTTTGGTTACTATAGCTTTGCAGTATAATTTGAAATATGGTAGTGCAATGCCTTTGGCTTTATTATTATTGTTTTTTCTCAGGATTTCTTTGGCTATTTGGGGTCTTTTGTTGTTCAATATAAACTTTAGGATTTTTTTCTATTTCTGTAAAGAACATTATTGATATTTTGATGGGGATTGCATTGAATCTGTAGATCACTTTGGGTAGTATGGACATTTTCACAATGTTTATTCTTCCAGTTAAGAGCATGAAATGTCTTTCCATCTTTTTGTGTCCTCTTTAATTTTTCTCAATAGTGATTTGTACTTTTCATTGTAGAGGTCTTTTATGTGTTTGGTTAAATTGATTCCCAGGTATTTCAATTTTTTTGTGACTATTCTTGTAAATGGGCTTGCTGTCTTGATTTCTTTTTCTGCTCGTTTGTTATTGAAGTATACAAATCTACTGATATTTGTTGATTTTGTATCCTGCGACATTACTGAAAATGTTTATCAGCTCTAAGGGGTTTTTGGTAGAGTCTGTAGGTTTGTCTATCTATAGGACCATGTCATCTGCAAAAAGGGACAGTTTGACTTCATCTTTTATAATCTGAATGCTTTTTATTTCTTTCTCAGACAATCAAAAACTGTGGGAACTCCTCACCACAGGATTAGCCCTTCAACAAACCCTCAAGGCAGTCCTACACCTGGAATCAAAAGATTGATATGTTTCACCATAAATACATAAGAATAAAAAATGCTAGTAGAACAGGAATGCAAGTGAGAAAGAAAAAGAAAATGTATTTTACCACTATAAAAAAAAACAACAGCAAAGATAAACAAAAAAAGGAAAGAAAGGAACAAAAATAATATATAAAACAATAATAAAGAAATTAATAAAATGGTAGGAATAAGGCAATACCTTTCGGTAGCAACCCTGAATGAAAAAGAATTAAATTCCCCACTTGAAAGATATAGACTAGAAGAACAGATTAGAAAATTAGACACAACTATATGCTGACTGCAGGAAGCTCAGTTCACCAATAAAGAGACAAATAAACTAATCCTGAAGGGATAGAAAAAGACATCCCATACAAATGGAAATCAAAAATAAGAAGGAGTTGCAAAGTCTTGTAACAAATTAAATAGACTTCAAACCAAGAACTATGAGAAGAGACAAATAAGGACACTATTTAATGATAAAAGAATCAATGCAGCAGGAAGATATAATAATCATTAATATATATGCACCAACATCAGAGCACTCA